>NW_025745155.1:0-62102 GCF_021184085.1 Oncorhynchus gorbuscha
GACAATACTGTAGATTCCACATGGTTACTACATGGACTACATGGAGACAATACTGTAGATTCCACATGGTTACTACATGGAGACAATACTGTAGATTCCACATGGTTACTACATGGAGACAATACTGTAGATTCCACATGGTTACAATACAATGTAGATTCCATGGTTACTACATGGAGACAATAGATTCCACATGTTAGATTCCACATGGTTACTACATGGAGACAATACTGTAGATTCCACATGGTTACTAGACAATACTGGAGATTCCACATGGTTACTACATGGTTACAATACTGTAGATTCCACATGGTTACTAAATGGAGACAATACTGTAGATTCCACATGGTTACTACATGGAGACAATACTGTAGATTCCACATGGTTACAATACTGTAGATTCCACATGGTTACTAAATGGAGACAATACTGTAGATTCCACATGGTTACTAAATGGAGACAATACTGTAGATTCCACATGGTTACTACATGGAGACAATACTGTAGATTCCACATGGTTACTAAATGGAGACAATACTGTAGATTCCCCATGGTTACTACATGGAGACAATACTGTAGATTCCACATGGTTACAATACTGTAGATTCCCCATGGTTACTAAATGGAGACAATACTGTAGATTCCACATGGTTACAATACTGTAGATTCCCCATGGTTACTAAATGGAGACAATACTGTAGATTCCACATGGTTACTAATACTGTAGATTCCACATGGTTACAATACTGTAGATTCCACATGGTTACTAAATGGAGACAATACTGTAGATTCCACATGGTTACTAAATGGAGACAATACTGTAGATTCCACATGGTTACTAATGGAGACGATACTGTAGATTCCACATGGTTACTAAATGGAGACAATACTGTAGATTCCACATGGTTACAAATGGATTCCCCATGGTTACAATACTGTAGATTCCACATGGTTACTAAATGGACAATACTGTAGATTCCACATGGTTACTAGATTCCACATGGTTACTAAATGGACGATACTGTAGATTCCACATGGTTACTAAATGGAGACAATACTGTAGATTCCACATGGTTACTAAATGGAGACAATACTGTAGATTCCACATGGTTACAATACTGTAGATTCCACATAGTTACTAAATGGAGACAATACTGTAGATTCCACATGGTTACAATACTGTAGATTCCACATGGTTACAATACTGTAGATTCCACATGGTTACTAAATGGATACTGTAGATTCCACATGGTTACTAAATGGAGACAATACTGTAGATTCCACATGGTTACAATACTGTAGATTCCACATGGTTACAATACTGTAGATTCCACATGGTTACTACATGGAGACAATACTGTAGATTCCACATGGTTACTAAACTGTAGATTCCACATGGTTACAATACTGTAGATTCCACATGGTTACTAAATGGTTACTAAATGGACGACTGTAGATTCCACATGGTTACTAAATGGAGACGATACTGTAGATTCCACATGGTTACTAAATGTAGATTCCACATGGTTACTAAATACTGTAGATTCCACATGGTTACTAAATGGAGACGATACTGTAGATTCCACATGGTTACTAAATGGAGACGATACTGTAGATTCCACATGGTTACTAAATGGAGACGATACTGTAGATTCCACATGGTTACTAAATGGCTATTTTAACTGTTCTTGTGCTTCACGCGTTAACCACTGTAATACACAGTGATGACTTTGTTTTTCTTCGTTTTTTCTATTATATGATATTCATAAAAAAATGTCGTAATGGCTCAATTGATTAGTTAATTGCGTAAAAAAGAGACGTTTTAAGGTATCCTAACATTTACACAATGTAAGAATGTTAATGTCTGCAGACATTGCACTTTGATAGTTCTATTTTGTATTACATGTTCTGTTTTACTAAAAATACACAGAACGTAGAACTATATTGAGCACACTTCCTGTTTCTTCAGAAGGGAAATGCTTTTAGATTTAGAGTAAAGATGCATAATCGAGCTCAAAACTAGACCTGTTTTAAAGAATCATGACTGGGATCTTAGATGTTATAGGAGTATAACACCAGCTATTTCTCTGTTTTTTTCTTTCTGAGTGTAGGCGCACAACAGGAAACTATTAAAGGACCTTGAACTTGGAATCTGAAGGAAACCCTGCCGTTCACCAGTTCCTGCAACAACAAGCACCGCCAGGGATGGCTGGAGAAAACCTGTACAATGTTACGGACGACATCCCATCCACTTGGAGCATCGTTGAAACCGTCGTTCAGTGGACGACGTTCTCCATCGGTTTTCCTCTGATCTGTCTGTCCATTTATGCCATGTACTTCCTGGTCAGAGCTGATCACATCGCTCCAGTCTACGTTATCAACCTTCTTATTGCAGATCTCATTCAGATCTGCACGAGGCCGTTCAACCTGTCTGGTACCTGGAAATTGATTGTGATGTTTATTGAATTCTTTGGTATTAGTGCGAGCATTGGTTTCATGGTGTGTGTTGCTCTGGAGAGATATCTCGTGATTGCATTTCCTCTCTGGTACCGTTTTCGTCGTAACATCAAATACTCGCTCATAATGTCCTCCGTCATCTGGGTTATCCCTTTCCTCCAAATCTCCATGTTATACCTCACGCCGACTCTCGATATGAAGCTGATTCTGTTTGCGGTTAACCTCCTCATACCCTTTCCATTGCTCGTATTCTTCCTCGCGGGCACGTTGAAAGCTCTGTCCGTCTCCATCTCCGTGCCGGCTGTCGAACGGAGACGGATTATTGGTACCCTGGCCCTTGTGCTGGGCAATTACACAGTCCTGTTCTTACCCCTCATCATACAATATCTGATATCAGGGGTGACAGGCCGTCACAATGTAGAGATCGGGACACTCCTTGAGAGATTCAGCCCCCTTGTGGATCCCTTACTCTACGTGTTCATGAGAAAGGGAGCGAAGGACACTCTTGCCTTCCCCTGCTTCGACAAGCTGATGGGTGACGAGGAGCAGAGCCAAGTCACTAACACTATGACCATGACTGAGAGTGTAGTAGAAGGCTCCAGGTAGGACAGATGCAGGGTAATGGACTGTATCTGTATTTAAAAAATATAAAAAAGTTACCATTCCTGTGTCTGTGAGAAGAATTCCAAAAACACAGTTAAAAATGGAAAAGACACCATTTGTTGTTTTGTCAGGTATTGTTGTATTTCTTTGCATCTTGGGACAGTATAAAAGTTTATTTTTTATTTTACCTTTATTTAAACGAGGCAAGTCAGTTAACAACAAATTCTTATTTTCAATGACGGCCTGGGAACAGTGGGTTAACTACCCTGTTCAGGGGCAGAACGACAGATTTGTACCTTGTCAGCTCGGGGATTTGAACTTGCAACCTTCCGGTTACTAGTCCAACGCTCTAACCACTAGGCTTGTAGTTAAAATGTGAAGAGTACATGCCTTGATTTTTTTATATACAATACATGACATACTGTATTGTACTCAGCCCTATTCTGCATTGCGCTATCTGTGTTGGGCTTGTATTGCAGCTTTTCAGAAAAATATGGACTTGTTTCTTTCAATAAACTGATCATGTGGATATTTGAGATCACTCTCCTCTTTTGTTCCCATTCTCTCCCGGAGTCCCTTTAAAAAAAAGAGGACACTGAAAGTGGTCAGAGTTAGAGCCAGTTTGTTCATTGTAACTTGGTGACGCAGTGGACAGGGCAGATAGGGGTTTGAATGACTAGGCATGTTGGGCAGCCTTCCTTCTCCAGAGACACAGTCTGGTTGATGGGCTGACAGGGCTGCGTGAGAGACCCTCAACGGGTTCCAGGAGAACGAACAGGGAGATCAGGAGAACGCACAGGAACAGGGAGAACGGGAGAACGCACAGGAACAGGGAGATCGGGAGAACGCACAGGAACAGGGAGATCAGGAGAACGCACAGGAACAGGGAGATCAGGAGAACGCACAGGAACAGGGAGATCAGGAGAACGCACAGGAACAGGGAGATCAAGGTGCCGACACAGTGAGACCTAACATGCTGAAAGAGAGTCTAAGTGAAAACAAATTATTTTCTCTGGCATTAGAAATGGTACAGTGTAGATTGCTTATTATTTGCGAATAGTTGTAATAACTATATATAACAGTAAGAGAAGTCTGATCAATAGAGACGGGTTTACCTGAAGGACTCAGTCTGATCAATAGAGATGGGTTTACCTGAAGGACTCAGTCTGATCAATAGAGATGGGTTTACCTGAAGGACTCAGTCTGATCAATAGAGATGGGTTTACCTGAAGGACTCAGTCTGATCAATAGAGACGGGTTTACCTGAAGCACTCGGGCGGTCTATGTTTTGTCTTTATTTAGTATGGTCAGGGCGTGAGTTGGGGTGGGCAGTCTATGTTTTGTCTTTATTTAGTGTGGTCAGGGTGTGAGTTGGGGTTGGCAGTCTATGTTTAGGTTTCTGTTTTCGGCCCAGTATGGTTGTCAATCAGAGGCAGGTGTCGTTAGTTGTCTCTGACTGAGAATCATACTTGGGTAGCCTGGGTTTCACTGTTGGTTTGTGGGTGTTTGTTTCCTGTGTCAGTGTTTTGTCACCACACGGTCCTGTTTCAGGTTTCTGTTGGTTTGTGGGTGTTTGTTTCCTGTGTCAGTGTTTTGTCACCACACGGTCCTGCTCTCTGCTCATGATTTCTCCCCCTTCACAACAACCTTGAATAGAACTGGTATTCAGGGTTGGAGGCTCTCTGCTCATGATTTCTCCCCCTTCACAACAACCTTGAATAGAACTGGTATTCAGGGTTGGAGGCTCTCTGCTCATGATTTCTCCCCCTTCACAACAACCTTGAATAGAACTGGTATTCAGGGTTGGAGGCTCTCTGCTCATGATTTCTCCCCCTTCACAACAACCTTGAATAGAACTGGTATTCAGGGTTGGAGGCTCTCTGCTCATGATTTCTCCCCCTTCACAACAACCTTGAATAGAATCCCATGTTGGTAACAGAATATATGACTTTAACACAATGACTTCCTCATGAACTCTACTTTGCACAGTTTAGACTTCTGTGACTCTGTACCTGTACCCCCACATTGACTCGGTACCTGTACCCCCACATTGACTCGGTACCTGTACCCCCGCACATTGACTGACTGGTACCTGTGCCCCCACATTGACTCGGTACCTGTACCCCCACATTGACTCGGTACCTGTACCCCCGCACATCGCTCGGTACCTGTACCCCCACACATTGACTCGGTACCTGTACCCCCACATTGACTCTGTACCTGTACCCCCACGCATCGACTCGGTACCTGTACCCCCACGCATCGACTCGGTACCTGTACCCCCGCCCATCGACTCGGTACCTGTACCCCCACGCATCGACTCGGTACCTGTACCCCTGCGCATCGACTCGGTACCTGTACCCCCACACATCGACTCGGTACCTGTACCCCCACGCATCGACTCTGTACCTGTACCCCCACGCATCGACTCGGTACCTGTACCCCCACGCATCGACTCGGTACCTGTAGCCCAGCGCATCGACTCGGTACCTGTAGCCCCCCACATTGACTCGGTACCTGTACCCCCACGCATCGACTCGGTACCTGTACCCCCACGCATCGACTCGGTACCTGTAGCCCAGCGCATCGACTCGGTACCTGTAGCCCCCCCCACATTGACTCGATACCTGTACCCCCACGCATCGACTCGGTACCTGTAGCCCCGCACATCGACTCGGTACCTGTAGCCCCCCACATTGACTCGGTACCTGTACCCCCACACATCGACTCGGTACCTGTACCCCCGCGCATTGACTCGGTACCTGAACTCCCACACATCGAATTCCAAAAGTGTGCAAAGCTGTCATCAAGGCAAAGGGTGGCTACTTTGAAGAATCTCAAATATAAAATATTTATTTACAACTTTTTTGTTGTTGGTCACTACATGATTCTATATGTGTTCTTTCATAGTTTTCATGTCATCCATATTATTCTACAATGTAGAAAATAGTAAAAATGGAAAAAAAACCTTGAATGAGCAGGTGTGTCCAAACTTTTGACAGGTACTGTATGTAACCCCACAATTTCAACATTAGTGACAAGGAAGTCATTTTTCTGAAGTATTTGCACAATATTTCATTTGTTGCATTTGTGTGTGGTGGAGGACAGTTGTCACATTTCATCATTGTCTCAACATATTGGTTTTAAGTCTGATGGACCTAGACATTGTGACTGACCTATAAAAGTATGGTGGAATATCACTAGTAAGTTTGTTTTATTTTCTCAAGTAGCTGCCTGTACTCCAGCACATCAAGTCTGTGAATATAAAACTAACAGCTTCTTCACCCAAAGAGGTGTATGCATATTAGAGGTCGACCGATTCATCGGAAGGGCCGATTCATTAGGGCCGATTCATTAGGGCCGATTTTTTTTTATACCTTTATTTAACTGCAAGTCAGTTAAGAACAAATTCTTATTTTCAATGACGGCCCATGGTTTAGAAGGAAATAGTCCTATAATTCCTATAATAACTACAACCTAAAACTTCTTACCTGGGAATATTGAAGACTCATGTTAAAAGGTAAAAGGAACTACCAGCTTTCATATGTTCTCATGTTCTGAGCAAAGAACTGAAACGTTAGCTTTCTTATATAGCACATATTGCACTTTTACTTTCTTCTTCAACACTATGTTTTACATTATTTAAACCAAATTGAACATGTTTCATTATTTATTTGAGGCTAAATTGATTTTATTGATGTATTATATTAAGTAAGGGAACACCCCCCTGAAATGGACAAAAATGAATGGGAAGTCATTGGCACTGGAGAAACCATATACACGGTGTCCAATACCACTCAATTCGGCGTCGTTTCGTTCAAAGTTGATTGCAAATGCCATATGGCAAATGCCAGGTGTAACACTTTAAAAATCCAACAGGTGGCGAGTGCGCTCCACCGTGGTTTTTCATATTGCAAATGTAACACAAGTCAACATCCAAAAGTAACATTTTTAAAAAGTGAATAAAAAAAAAAAAACTTATCACCCCCTTAAAAAAGTGCTTTCTGAACCGTTTCTTGAAAATCTTTCGATTTTTTTGTCAATTACACATGTGTAAGAACTGTATGAATATACTTTTGTCAACTTTTATGATCATTATTTTTCTTTAAAATTCTTTTTTTTTTTACTTGTCCATTTGCAATATGATTTCATAGGAAGTCAAAAGTCACTTTATTTTGGCCAAATGCCATAAGAAATGTCCAAATGCAATATGAAAGATTTGAAAATGCCAAATCAGGATGTTATGTCCATTTGCCATGTACCATCACAAATTTGACATGCTCAAAAATACTGCAGAAATGCAAAATTGACTGGCCTGATGAACTCGGGATGGCCGGGCAGTGATAGTGGTTCCTCTCCATCGCTTGTTGTGTTGATTTCATCATGTCCATTTGGTGATGTTTTTTTCAATGTTGAATCATATTGCAAATGCATGTGCATTTGCAATATGTTTCAATGGGCATTTACCATCACAAATTTGTCATGCTCAAAAATCCTGCAGGAATGCTAAATTGACTGGCCTGATGAACACAGGATGGCCGGGCAGTGATTCTGGTTCCTCTCCATCACTCGTTAGGGTTGATTTCAGAATGTCACTTTTGGTGATGGTAACTCACTGTCTAAACATATTGCAAATGGACAAAAGTCACCAGCAAGTCACCGTCCATCAGTCAATTAGAAATCATTCTGACACCAAACTGATACAAACTGACACCAAACCCACTTTTTCCAACTCGTTTAGAAGCCAACTATCACATACTTCAGAGCTGGCCCAACATTCACAACGCCTTCTGTTCAAACCATAATGAAAACGTAAAACACGTAGTTACGTTCCAGCTGCGGGTCCAGTTCTGACATCATGTGTAGGCCTAGCTGAGGCGACCCCGAATCCCAAGTTTCGGCTCGATAGGTAATTTGTTGCCCGAGCAATACACTAATTGGTTCTGAAAATCCACTTTTTTTCCATGCCTTGCTACGGGGTCCTTGAATGAGCTATCGGATAGAAACGTTGGGGTCCGTCCAATTTGTAAGTCGCTCTGGATAAGAGCGTCTGCTAAATGACTTAAATGTAAATGTAAATGTCTATATGGGCCGAGACGTTTGCAATGCACCTAGTCTTGCGACTCTGGGACATTTCTAAATGTCGTCATTTTCGTGATGCAAAAATGAAATTATTGCAAATGTATGAGGCTGTTTCTCGATCCGAGAACCTTCTAGAGCCACGTAACTCACCTTGCACTATCGACCTGAGGTCTAGAACAGGTTTCTAAAGTTTCGGAAGTCTATGTCTGACGGTTCTTTAATAGTTCGAACAAGGTTAACTAATGCAGGCAGTGTATGTCTCCATGCACCCCAATGTGTCCCTCCTTCCAAGCTGTGTGTGTGTGTGATTTAGTTTTATTATTCTATTCTATTCTATTCTGTTCTATTAAATTTTATGGGAAAAATGACTGATTTACAGTTCATGGGGGTTGCCTAATCACACATATGAAGTTTTGGACAGATCTGACTTTTTTAACCCCTCGAAACAGCCCAAGAGACACCAATTATGGCACTTCCGGTTGGCACAGGAAGCTATAGGTAAAGACATATCCTCATTGGGGCTTTTACAGAATCCTGGGTCTTAAGTGTTTACTTCAAGAACTGACCGATTTACACAGGGTTGAATGCACTATGTCTATCAAACTGCAGGCAGGGTATGGATATACACTTTTGGGGTGATTTTAACCACTTCCGGTTGCTACAGGAAGCTTAAAATCGACACAGGTAGACCTCATACTGGCCTGATGGACTGTCATTGAAGACAGGTTTATAAGGCATTCATAACCTACATAGGCTTTAGGTTGACTTTAGAGGAGCAGGCAATGTATTCCTATGGGGAGAGAAGTCATTATAATCTGTGAGATCAAAAAACCCTGTTTTACTGTTAAGGGTTAATGCCACACGGTCAAGGTTAGGCTTGCACGGATCGGGAGGACCTCAGGAATGTACCTGAGGTCGAATTGTGCTTCTCACCCTAACGGTTCTCTCACTGTCACCCAAAAGCAAATGACATTTAGGGCCAGGCTTCATTTTGGGCCTACGTTTTTTCACGGTCGCTGCACTCAGAGCGGGCTACGGTCAAGCGGGGCATCTCGTTGAACTCGGCACGGCCTAGAGAATATGGAAATGCCATTGCAGGTTCTGTGTGTCTTTAAGCACTGCACTTTGTCACTTTGTGTGTGTGTGTGTGTGTGTGTGTGTGTGTGTGTGTGTGTGTGTGTGTGTGTGTGTGTGTGTGTGTGTGTGTGTGCGTGCGTGCGTGCGTGCGTGCGTGCGTGCGTGCGTGCGTGTGTGTGCGTGAGAGAGAGAGCTTTTCTTTGACATCTGTTGGGGGAAATGACTGACTTACAGTTCATGGGGGTTGCCTAATCACACATATGAAGTTTTGAAAAGATCTGACCTTTTTTAACCCTTCGAAACAGCACCTATGACATCATTTTAAGGCACTTCTGGTTTACACAGGAAGCTGAACGCGACCTCTAATGCGTATGATAAGATGTGTGCATGAAGCGTATTATGTCATATTCCTGTTGTCCTTCTGAAATACATGGAAGTGGAAACTTAGTGTGGAATGGATTAGGTCCGGGGATCTTTTAACCACTGGTAGTGATGTCATGTGATCTCCCTGACCAATCAGCTGTCGAAGACAAATGATACAGTAACACACATTGTGCAATGACTTTTGACATCCTGGAGTGGTGGACTTCCTGTCTCACAGTATTGAAGGCTCAGACGTGCATGCTGTATTGTCACTGGGTCTGTGAGTATCTGTGAGTATCTGTGCTGTTGTCACGCCTTGGTCATTGTATTTTGTGTTTTTGTTATATGTTTGGGTAGGCCAGGGTGTGACATGGGTTTATATTGTTGTTTTTCGTATTGGGGTTTGTAGTATTTGGGATCGCGGATGTTTAGGGGTGTTGTATAGGCTTGGCTGCCTGAGGCGATTCTCAATCAGAGTCAGGTGATTCTCGTTGTCTCTGATTGGGAACCGTATTTAGGTAGCCTGAGTTTCGCTCTGTATTTCGTGGGTGATTGTTCCTGTCTTTGTGTTAGTCACCAGATAGGCTGTAATAGTTTCACGTTCCGTTTGTTGTTTTCGTCTTTCAGTTATTTCATGTATCACATTAAAGTCATGAGAAACAAACACGCTGCATTTCGGTCCGACTCTCTTCCTTCAACAGACGAACGCCGTTACAGCTGTATTGTCACTGGGTGTGCACCGTGAGTATCTGTGAGTATCTGTATCTGTATCTGTGTCTGTATCTGTGCTGTATCTGTGCTGTATCTGTATCTGTATCTGTATCTGTGCTGTATCTGTATCTGTATCTGTGCTGTATCTGTGCTGTATCTGTATCTGTGCTGTATCTGTATCTGTATCTGTATCTGTATCTGTGCTGTATCTGTATCTGTATCTGTATCTGTGCTGTATCTGTGCTGTATCTGTATCTGTATCTGTATCTGTATCTGTATCTGTATCTGTATCTGTGCTGTATCTGTATCTGTATCTGTGCTGTATCTGTATCTGTATCTGTATCTGTATCTGTATCTGTATCTGTGCTGTATCTGTATCTGTATCTGTGCTGTATCTGTATCTGTGCTGTATCTGTGCTGTATCTGTATCTGTATCTGTATCTGTATCTGTGCTGTATCTGTATCTGTATCTGTATCTGTATCTGTATCTGTGCTGTATCTGTATCTGTATCTGTATCTGTATCTGTATCTGTATCTGTATCTGTGCTGTATCTGTATCTGTATCTGTATCTGTATCTGTATCTGTATCTGTATCTGTATCTGTATCTGTATCTGTATCTGTATCTGTATCTGTATCTGTATCTGTGCTGTATCTGTATCTGTATCTGTATCTGTATCTGTATCTGTATCTGTATCTGTATCTGTATCTGTATGTATCTGTATCTGTATCTGTATCTGTATCTGTGCTGTATCTGTATCTGTATCTGTATCTGTATCTGTATCTGTATCTGTATCTGTATCTGTGCTGTATCTGTATCTGTATCTGTATCTGTATCTGTATCTGTATCTGTATCTGTATCTGTATCTGTATCTGTATCTGTATCTGTATCTGTATCTGTATCTGTATCTGTATCTGTATCTGTATCTGTATCTGTGTCTGTATCTGTATCTGTATCTGTATCTGTATCTGTATCTGTATCTGTATCTGTATCTGTATCTGTATCTGTATCTGTATCTGTATCTGTATCTGTATCTGTATCTGTATCTGTATCTGTGCTGTATCTGTATCTGTATCTGTATCTGTATCTGTATCTGTGCTGTATCTGTATCTGTATCTGTATCTGTATCTGTATCTGTATCTGTATCTGTATCTGTATCTGTATCTGTATCTGTATCTGTGCTGTATCTGTATCTGTATCTGTATCTGTATCTGTATCTGTATCTGTACTGTATCTGTATCTGTATCTGTATCTGTATCTGTATCTGTATCTGTGCTGTATCTGTATCTGTATCTGTATCTGTATCTGTGCTGTATCTGTATCTGTATCTGTATCTGTATCTGTGCTGTATCTGTATCTGTATCTGTATCTGTATCTGTATCTGTATCTGTATCTGTATCTGTATCTGTATCTGTATCTGTATCTGTATCTGTATCTGTGCTGTATCTGTATCTGTATCTGTATCTGTATCTGTATCTGTATCTGTATCTGTATCTGTATCTGTATCTGTATCTGTATCTGTATCTGTATCTGTATCTGTATCTGTATCTGTATCTGTGCTGTATCTGTATCTGTGCTGTATCTGTATCTGTATCTGCTGTATCTGTATCTGTGCTGTATCTGTATCTGTATCTGTATCTGTATCTGTATCTGTATCTGTATCTGTGCTGTATCTGTATCTGTATCTGTATCTGTATCTGTATCTGTATCTGTATCTGTCTGTATCTGTATCTGTGCTGTATCTGTATCTGTATCTGTATCTGTATCTGTATCTGTATCTGTATCTGTGTATCTGTATCTGTATCTGTATCTGTATCTGTATCTGTATCTGTATCTGTATCTGTATCTGTATCTGTATCTGTATCTGTATCTGTATCTGTATCTGTATCTGTATCTGTGCTGTATCTGTATCTGTGCTGTATCTGTATCTGTATCTGTATCTGTATCTGTATCTGTATCTGTATCTGTATCTGTGCTGTATCTGTGCTGTATCTGTATCTGTGCTGTATCTGTATCTGTATCTGTGCTGTATCTGTATCTGTATCTGTATCTGTGCTGTATCTGTATCTGTGCTGTATCTGTATCTGTATCTGTGCTGTATCTGTATCTGTGCTGTATCTGTGCTGTATCTGTGCTGTATCTGTATCTGTGCTGTATCTGTATCTGTGCTGTATCTGTGCTGTATCTGTATCTGTGCTGTATCTGTATCTGTGCTGTATCTGTATCTGTGCTGTATCTGTGCTGTATCTGTATCTGTATCTGTATCTGTATCTGTATCTGTATCTGTATCTGTATCTGTATCTGTGCTGTATCTGTGCTGTATCTGTATCTGTATCTGTGCTGTATCTGTGCTGTATCTGTATCTGTTTCTGTGCTGTATCTGTGCTGTATCTGTATCTGTATCTGTATCTGTATCTGTATCTGTATCTGTATCTGTATCTGTATCTGTATCTGTGCTGTATTTGTATCTGTATCTGTGCTGTATCTGTGCTGTATCTGTGCTGTATCTGTATCTGTATATGTGCTGTATCTGTATCTGTGCTGTATCTGTATCTGTATATGTGCTGTATCTGTATCTGTATATGTGCTGTATCTGTGCTGTATCTGTATCTGTATCTGTATCTGTATCTGTATATGTGCTGTATCTGTATCTGTATCTGTATCTGTATCTGTATCTGTATCTGTATCTGTATCTGTATCTGTATCTGTATCTGTATCTGTATCTGTGCTGTATCTGTATCTGTATCTGTATCTGTATCTGTATCTGTATCTGTATCTGTATCTGTATCTGTATCTGTATCTGTATCTGTGCTGTATCTGTATCTGTATCTGTATCTGTATCTGTATCTGCTGTATCTGTATCTGTATCTGTGCTGTATCTGTATCTGTATATGTGCTGTATCTGTATCTGTGCTGTATCTGTGCTGTATCTGTATCTGTGCTGTATCTGTATCTGTATCTGTGCTGTATCTGTATCTGTATCTGTATCTGTATCTGTATCTGTATCTGTATCTGTATCTGTATCTGTATCTGTATCTGTATCTGTATCTGTATCTGTATCTGTATCTGTATCTGTATCTGTATCTGTGTATCTGTATCTGTATCTGTATCTGTGCTGTATCTGTATCTGTATCTGTGCTGTATCTGTATCTGTATCTGTATCTGTATCTGTATCTGTATCTGTATCTGTATCTGTGCTGTATCTGTATCTGTATCTGTGCTGTATCTGTATCTGTATCTGTGCTGTATCTGTATCTGTGCTGTATCTGTATCTGTGCTGTATCTGTATCTGTATCTGTATCTGTATCTGTATCTGTATCTGTATCTGTATCTGTATCTGTATCTGTATCTGTATCTGTATCTGTATCTGTATCTGTGCTGTATCTGTATCTGTATCTGTGCTGTATCTGTATCTGTATCTGTATCTGTATCTGTATCTGTATCTGTATCTGTGCTGTATCTGTATCTGTATCTGTATCTGTATCTGTATCTGTATCTGTATCTGTATCTGTATCTGTATCTGTATCTGTATCTGTGCTGTATCTGTATCTGTATCTGTATCTGTATCTGTATCTGTATCTGTATCTGTATCTGTGCTGTATCTGTATCTGTATCTGTCTGTATCTGTATCTGTATCTGTGCTGTATCTGTATCTGTGTCTGTATCTGTATCTGTATCTGTATCTGTATCTGTATCTGTATCTGTATCTGTATCTGTATCTGTGCTGTATCTGTATCTGTATCTGTATCTGTATCTGTATCTGTGCTGTATCTGTATCTGTATCTGTGCTGTATCTGTATCTGTATCTGTGCTGTATCTGTATCTGTATCTGTATCTGTATCTGTGCTGTATCTGTATCTGTGCTGTATCTGTATCTGTATCTGTATCTGTATCTGTATCTGTGCTGTATCTGTATCTGTGTCTGTATCTGTATCTGTATCTGTGTCTGTATCTGTATCTGTATCTGTATCTGTATCTGTATCTGTAGTATCTGTGCTGTATCTGTATCTGTGAGTATCTGTATCTGTGAGTATCTGTATCTGTGAGTATCTTTATCTGTATCTGTATCTGTATCTGTATCTGTATCTGTATCTGTATCTGTGCTGTATCTGTATCTGTGCTGTATCTGTATCTGTGCTGTATCTGCTGTATCTGTATCTGTATCTGTATCTGTGCTGTATCTGTGCTGTATCTGTATCTGTGCTGTATCTGTATCTGTGTCTGTATCTGTATCTGTATCTGTATCTGTATCTGTATCTGTGTCTGTGTGTATCTGTATCTGTGCTGTATCTGTATCTGTATCTGTATCTGTATCTGTATCTGTATCTGTATCTGTGTATCTGTATCTGTATCTGTGTCTGTATCTGTATCTGTATCTGTGTCTGTATCTGTATCTGTGTCTGTATCTGTATCTGTATCTGTATCTGTATCTGTATCTGTATCTGTATCTGTATCTGTATCTGTATCTGTATCTGTATCTGTATCTGTATCTGTATCTGTATCTGTATCTGTATCTGTATCTGTATCTGTATCTGTATCTGTATCTGTATCTGTATCTGTATCTGTATCTGTATCTGTATCTGTATCTGTATCTGTATCTGTGTATCTGTGTCTGTATCTGTATCTGTATCTGTGTCTGTATCTGTATCTGTATCTGTAGTATCTGTATCTGTGCTGTATCTGTATCTGTATCTGTATCTGTATCTGTATCTGTGCTGTATCTGTATCTGTGTCTGTATCTGTATCTGTATCTGTGCTGTATCTGTATCTGTGTCTGTATCTGTATCTGTGCTGTATCTGTATCTGTGCTGTATCTGTATCTGTATCTGTATCTGTATCTGTATCTGTGCTGTATCTGTATCTGTGTCTGTATCTGTATCTGTATCTGTATCTGTGTCTGTATCTGTATCTGTATCTGTATCTGTATCTGTGAGTATCTGTGCTGTATCTGTATCTGTGAGTATCTGTATCTGTGAGTATCTGTATCTGTGAGTATCTTTATCTGTATCTGTATCTGTATCTGTGCTGTATCTGTATCTGTGCTGTATCTGTATCTGTGAGTATCTGTATCTGTGAGTATCTGTATCTGTGAGTATCTGTATCTGTGAGTATCTGTATCTGTTATCTGTATCTGTATCTGTATCTGTATCTGTATCTGCTGTATCTGTGCTGTATCTGTATCTATGAGTATCTGTGAGTATCTGTGCTGTATCTGTATCTGTGAGTATCTGTATCTGTATCTGTGCTGTATCTGTGCTGTATCTGTGCTGTATCTGTGCTGTATCTGTATCTGTGAGTATCTGTATCTGTATCTGTGAGTATCTGTGCTGTATCTGTATCTATGAGTATCTGTGAGTATCTATGAGTATCTGTGCTGTATCTGTATCTATGAGTATCTGTGAGTATCTGTGCTGTATCTGTATCTGTGAGTATCTGTGAGTATCTGTGCTGTATCTGTATCTGTGAGTATCTGTATCTGTATCTATGAGTATCTGTGCTGTATCTGTATCTATGAGTATCTGTGAGTATCTGTGAGTATCTGTGCTGTATCTGTATCTGTGAGTATCTGTATCTGTATCTATGAGTATCTGTGCTGTATCTGTATCTATGAGTATCTATGCGGTATCTGTGAGTATCTGTGCTGTATCTGTGAGTATCTGTATCTGTATCTGTGAGTATCTGTATCTGTATCTGTGAGTATCTGTATCTGTATCTGTGAGTATCTGTATCTGTATCTGTATCTGTGCTGTAAAAATGGCATGTTTCTAACTTGCATTTCCACTTCCTGATAATGAGTTGATTTGATAGGTGCTACAAGAGGAACGCCAGTCAATCTAATGGAACCACCAGGTAAGACCAGGTAGATTCCCCATGGTTACTACATGGAGACAATACTGTAGATTCCACATGGTTACTACATGGAGACGATACTGTAGATTCCACATGGTTACTACATGGAGACGATACTGTAGATTCCACATGGTTACTACATGGAGACAATACTGTAGATTCCCCATGGTTACTACATGGAGACGATACTGTAGATTCCACATGGTTACTACATGGAGACAATACTGTAGATTCCACATGGTTACTAAATGGAGACAATACTGTAGATTCCACATGGTTACTAAATGGAGACAATACTGTAGATTCCACATGGTTACTAAATGGAGACAATACTGTAGATTCCACATGGTTACTAAATGGAGACAATACTGTAGATTCCACATGGTTACTACATGGAGACAATACTGTAGATTCCACATGGTTACTACATGGAGACAATACTGTAGATTCCACATGGTTACTACATGGAGACGATACTGTAGATTCCACATGGTTACAATACTGTAGATTCCACATGGTTACTACATGGAGACAATACTGTAGATTCCACATGGTTACTAAATGGCGACAATACTGTAGATTCCACATGGTTACAATACTGTAGATTCCCCATGGTTACTACATGGAGACAATACTATAGATTCCACATGGTTACAATACTGTAGATTCCCCATGGTTACTAAATGGAGACAATACTGTAGATTCCACATGGTTACTACATGGAGACAATACTGTAGATTCCACATGGTTACAATACTGTAGATTCCCCATGGTTACAATACTGTAGATTCCACATGGTTACTAAATGGAGACGATACTGTAGATTCCACATGGTTACTACATGGAGACAATACTGTAGATTCCACATGGTTACAATACTGTAGATTCCACATGGTTACTAAATGGAGACAATACTGTAGATTCCACATGGTTACTACATGGAGACAATACTGTAGATTCCACATGGTTACTAAATGGAGACGATACTGTAGATTCCACATGGTTACTACCTGGAGACAATACTGTAGATTCCACATGGTTACTACATGGAGACAATACTGTAGATTCCACATGGTTACAATACTGTAGATTCCACATGGTTACTACATGGAGACAATACTGTAGATTCCACATGGTTACTAAATGGCGACAATACTGTAGATTCCACATGGTTACAATACTGTAGATTCCCCATGGTTACTACATGGAGACAATACTGTAGATTCCACATGGTTACAATACTGTAGATTCCCCATGGTTACTAAATGGACTTCCAATGGTTACTACATGGAGACAATACTGTAGATTCCACATGGTTACTACATGGAGACAATACTGTAGATTCCACATGGTTACTAAATGGAGACGATACTGTAGATTCCACATGGTTACTACATGGAGACAATACTGTAGATTCCACATGGTTACTACATGGAGACAATACTGTAGATTCCACATGGTTACAATACTGTAGATTCCACATGGTTACTACATGGAGACAATACTGTAGATTCCACATGGTTACTAAATGGCGACAATACTGTAGATTCCACATGGTTACAATACTGTAGATTCCCCATGGTTACTACATGGAGACAATACTGTAGATTCCACATGGTTACAATACTGTAGATTCCCCATGGTTACTAAATGGAGACAATACTGTAGATTCCACATGGTTACTACATGGAGACAATACTGTAGATTCCACATGGTTACAATACTGTAGATTCCCCATGGTTACAATACTGTAGATTCCACATGGTTACTAAATGGAGACGATACTGTAGATTCCACATGGTTACTACATGGAGACAATACTGTAGATTCCACATGGTTACAATACTGTAGATTCCACATGGTTACAATACTGTAGATTCCACATGGTTACTAAATGGAGACAATACTGTAGATTCCACATGGTTACTAAATGGAGACAATACTGTAGATTCCACATGGTTACTACATGGAGACAATACTGTAGATTCCACATGGTTACAATACTGTAGATTCCACATGGTTACTAAATGGAGACGATACTGTAGATTCCACAAGGTTACTAAATGGAGACGATACTGTAGATTCCACATGGTTACTAAATGGAGACGATACTGTAGATTCCACATAGTTACTAAATGGAGACGATACTGTAGATTCCACATGGTTACTAAATGGAGACGATACTGTAGATTCCACATGGTTACTAAATGGAGACGATACTGTAGATTCCACATGGTTACTAAATGGAGACGATACTGTAGATTCCACATGGTTACTAAATGGAGACGATACTGTAGATTCCACATGGTTACTAAATGGAGACGATACTGTAGATTCCACATGGTTACTAAATGGAGACGATACTGTAGATTCCACATGGTTACTAAATGGAGACGATACTGTAGATTCCACATGGTTACTAAATGGAGACGATACTGTAGATTCCACATGGTTACTAAATGGAGACGATACTGTAGATTCCACAAGGTTACTAAATGGCTATTTTAACTGTTCTTGTGCTTCACGCGTTAACCACTGTAATACACAGTGATGACTTTGTTTTTCTTCGTTTTTTCTATTATATGATATTCATAAAAAAATGTCGTAATGGCTCAATTGATTAGTTAATTGCGTAAAAAAGAGACGTTTTAAGGTATCCTAACATTTACACAATGTAAGAATGTTAATGTCTGCAGACATTGCACTTTGATAGTTCTATTTTGTATTACATGGTCTGTTTTACTAAAAATACACAGAACGTAGAACTATATTGAGCACACTTCCTGTTTCTTCAGAAGGGAAATGCTTTTAGATTTAGAGTAAAGATGCATAATCGAGCTCAAAACTAGACCTGTTTTAAAGAATCATGACTGGGATCTTAGATGTTATAGGAGTATAACACCAGCTATTTCTCTGTTTTTTTTCTTTCTGAGTGTAGGCGCACAACAGGAAAATATTAAAGGACCTTGAACTTGGAATCTGAAGGAAACCCTGCCGTTCACCAGTTCCTGCAACAACAAGCACCGCCAGGGATGGCTGGAGAAAACCTGTACAATGTTACGGACGACATCCCATCCACTTGGAGCATCGTTGAAACCGTCGTTCAGTGGACGACGTTCTCCATCGGTTTTCCTCTGATCTGTCTGTCCATTTATGCCATGTACTTCCTGGTCAGAGCTGATCACATCGCTCCAGTCTACGTTATCAACCTTCTTATTGCAGATCTCATTCAGATCTGCACGAGGCCGTTCAACCTGTCTGGTACCTGGAAATTGATTGTGATGTTTATTGAATTCTTTGGTATTAGTGCGAGCATTGGTTTCATGGTGTGTGTTGCTCTGGAGAGATATCTCGTGATTGCATTTCCTCTCTGGTACCGTTTTCGTCGTAACATCAAATACTCGCTCATAATGTCCTCCGTCATCTGGGTTATCCCTTTCCTCCAAATCTCCATGTTATACCTCACGCCGACTCTCGATACGAAGCTGATTCTGTTTGCGGTTAACCTCCTCATACCCTTTCCATTGCTCGTATTCTTCCTCGCGGGCACGTTGAAAGCTCTGTCCGTCTCCGTCTCCGTGCCGGCTGTCGAACGGAGACGGATTATTGGTACCCTGGCCCTTGTGCTGGGCAATTACACAGTCCTGTTCTTACCCCTCATCATACAATATCTGATATCAGGGGTGACAGGCCGTCACAATGTAGAGATCGGGACACTCCTTGAGAGATTCAGCCCCCTTGTGGATCCCTTACTCTACGTGTTCATGAGAAAGGGAGCGAAGGACACTCTTGCCTTCCCCTGCTTCGACAAGCTGATGGGTGACGAGGAGCAGAGCCAAGTCACTAACACTATGACCATGACTGAGAGTGTAGTAGAAGGCTCCAGGTAGGACAGATGCAGGGTAATGGACTGTATCTGTATTTAAAAAATATAAAAAAGTTACCATTCCTGTGTCTGTGAGAAGAATTCCAAAAACACAGTTAAAAATGGAAAAGACACCATTTGTTGTTTTGTCAGGTATTGTTGTATTTCTTTGCATCTTGGGACAGTATAAAAGTTTATTTTTTATTTTACCTTTATTTAAACGAGGCAAGTCAGTTAACAACAAATTCTTATTTTCAATGACGGCCTGGGAACAGTGGGTTAACTACCCTGTTCAGGGGCAGAACGACAGATTTGTACCTTGTCAGCTCGGGGATTTGAACTTGCAACCTTCCGGTTACTAGTCCAACGCTCTAACCACTAGGCTTGTAGTTAAAATGTGAAGAGTACATGCCTTGATTTTTTTATATACAATACATGACATACTGTATTGTACTCAGCCCTATTCTGCATTGCGCTATCTGTGTTGGGCTTGTATTGCAGCTTTTCAGAAAAATATGGACTTGTTTCTTTCAATAAACTGATCATGTGGATATTTGAGATCACTCTCCTCTTTTGTTCCCATTCTCTCCCGGAGTCCCTTTAAAAAAAAGAGGACACTGAAAGTGGTCAGAGTTAGAGCCAGTTTGTTCATTGTAACTTGGTGACGCAGTGGACAGGGCAGATAGGGGTTTGAATGACTAGGCATGTTGGGCAGCCTTCCTTCTCCAGAGACACAGTCTGGTTGATGGGCTGACAGGGCTGCGTGAGAGACCCCTCAACGGGTTCCAGGAGAACGAACAGGGAGATCAGGAGAACGCACAGGAACAGGGAGAACGGGAGAACGCACAGGAACAGGGAGATCGGGAGAACGCACAGGAACAGGGAGATCAGGAGAACGCACAGGAACAGGGAGATCAGGAGAACGCACAGGAACAGGGAGATCAGGAGAACGCACAGGAACAGGGAGATCAAGGTGCCGACACAGTGAGACCTAACATGCTGAAAGAGAGTCTAAGTGAAAACAAATTATTTTCTCTGGCATTAGAAATGGTACAGTGTAGATTGCTTATTATTTGCGAATAGTTGTAATAACTATATATAACAGTAAGAGAAGTCTGATCAATAGAGACGGGTTTACCTGAAGGACTCAGTCTGATCAATAGAGATGGGTTTACCTGAAGGACTCAGTCTGATCAATAGAGATGGGTTTACCTGAAGGACTCAGTCTGATCAATAGAGATGGGTTTACCTGAAGGACTCAGTCTGATCAATAGAGACGGGTTTACCTGAAGCACTCGGGCGGTCTATGTTTTGTCTTTATTTAGTATGGTCAGGGCGTGAGTTGGGGTGGGCAGTCTATGTTTTGTCTTTATTTAGTGTGGTCAGGGTGTGAGTTGGGGTTGGCAGTCTATGTTTAGGTTTCTGTTTTCGGCCCAGTATGGTTGTCAATCAGAGGCAGGTGTCGTTAGTTGTCTCTGACTGAGAATCATACTTGGGTAGCCTGGGTTTCACTGTTGGTTTGTGGGTGTTTGTTTCCTGTGTCAGTGTTTTGTCACCACACGGTCCTGTTTCAGGTTTCTGTTGGTTTGTGGGTGTTTGTTTCCTGTGTCAGTGTTTTGTCACCACACGGTCCTGCTCTCTGCTCATGATTTCTCCCCTTCACAACAACCTTGAATAGAACTGGTATTCAGGGTTGGAGGCTCTCTGCTCATGATTTCTCCCCCTTCACAACAACCTTGAATAGAACTGGTATTCAGGGTTGGAGGCTCTCTGCTCATGATTTCTCCCCCTTCACAACAACCTTGAATAGAACTGGTATTCAGGGTTGGAGGCTCTCTGCTCATGATTTCTCCCCCTTCACAACAACCTTGAATAGAACTGGTATTCAGGGTTGGAGGCTCTCTGCTCATGATTTCTCCCCTTTCACAACAACCTTGAATAGAATCCCATGTTGGTAACAGAATATATGACTTTAACACAATGACTTCCTCATGAACTCTACTTTGCACAGTTTAGACTTCTGTGACTCTGTACCTGTACCCCCACATTGACTCGGTACCTGTACCCCCACATTGACTCGGTACCTGTACCCCCGCACATTGACTCGGTACCTGTGCCCCCCCACATTGACTCGGTACCTGTACCCCCGCACATCGACTCGGTACCTGTACCCCCGCACATCGCTCGGTACCTGTACCCCCACACATTGACTCGGTACCTGTACCCCCACATTGACTCTGTACCTGTACCCCCACGCATCGACTCGGTACCTGTACCCCCACGCATCGACTCGGTACCTGTACCCCCGCCCATCGACTCGGTACCTGTACCCCCACGCATCGACTCGGTACCTGTACCCCTGCGCATCGACTCGGTACCTGTACCCCCACACATCGACTCGGTACCTGTACCCCCACGCATCGACTCTGTACCTGTACCCCCACGCATCGACTCGGTACCTGTACCCCCACGCATCGACTCGGTACCTGTAGCCCAGCGCATCGACTCGGTACCTGTAGCCCCCACATTGACTCGGTACCTGTACCCCCACGCATCGACTCGGTACCTGTACCCCCACGCATCGACTCGGTACCTGTAGCCCAGCGCATCGACTCGGTACCTGTAGCCCCCACATTGACTCGATACCTGTACCCCCACGCATCGACTCGGTACCTGTAGCCCCGCACATCGACTCGGTACCTGTAGCCCCCCACATTGACTCGGTACCTGTACCCCCACACATCGACTCGGTACCTGTACCCCCGCGCATTGACTCGGTACCTGAACTCCCACACATCGAATTCCAAAAGTGTGCAAAGCTGTCATCAAGGCAAAGGGTGGCTACTTTGAAGAATCTCAAATATAAAATATTTATTTACAACTTTTTTGTTGTTGGTCACTACATGATTCTATATGTGTTCTTTCATAGTTTTCATGTCATCCATATTATTCTACAATGTAGAAAATAGTAAAAATGGAAAAAAAAACCTTGAATGAGCAGGTGTGTCCAAACTTTTGACAGGTACTGTATGTAACCCCACAATTTCAACATTAGTGACAAGGAAGTCATTTTTCTGAAGTATTTGCACAATATTTCATTTGTTGCATTTGTGTGTGGTGGAGGACAGTTGTCACATTTCATCATTGTCTCAACATATTGGTTTTAAGTCTGATGGACCTAGACATTGTGACTGACCTATAAAAGTATGGTGGAATATCACTAGTAAGTTTGTTTTATTTTCTCAAGTAGCTGCCTGTACTCCAGCACATCAAGTCTGTGAATATAAAACTAACAGCTTCTTCACCCAAAGAGGTGTATGCATATTAGAGGTCGACCGATTCATCGGAAGGGCCGATTCATTAGGGCCGATTCATTAGGGCCGATTTTTTTATACCTTTATTTAACTGCAAGTCAGTTAAGAACAAATTCTTATTTTCAATGACGGCCCATGGTTTAGAAGGAAATAGTCCTATAATTCCTATAATAACTACAACCTAAAACTTCTTACCTGGGAATATTGAAGACTCATGTTAAAAGGTAAAAGGAACTACCAGCTTTCATATGTTCTCATGTTCTGAGCAAAGAACTGAAACGTTAGCTTTCTTATATAGCACATATTGCACTTTTACTTTCTTCTTCAACACTATGTTTTACATTATTTAAACCAAATTGAACATGTTTCATTATTTATTTGAGGCTAAATTGATTTTATTGATGTATTATATTAAGTAAGGGAACACCCCCCTGAAATGGACAAAAATGAATGGGAAGTCATTGGCACTGGAGAAACCATATACACGGTGTCCAATACCACTCAATTCGGCGTCGTTTCGTTCAAAGTTGATTGCAAATGCCATATGGCAAATGCCAGGTGTAACACTTTAAAAATCCAACAGGTGGCGAGTGCGCTCCACCGTGGTTTTTCATATTGCAAATGTAACACAAGTCAACATCCAAAAGTAACATTTTTAAAAAGTGAATAAAAAAAAAAAAATATCACCCCCTTAAAAAGTGCTTTCTGAACCGTTTCTTGAAAATCTTTCGATTTTTTGTCAATTACACATGTGTAAGAACTGTATGAATATACTTTTGTCAACTTTTATGATCATTATTTTTCTTTAAAATTCTTTTTTTTTTTTTACTTGTCCATTTGCAATATGATTTCATAGGAAGTCAAAAGTCACTTTATTTTGGCCAAATGCCATAAGAAATGTCCAAATGCAATATGAAAGATTTGAAAATGCCAAATCAGGATGTTATGTCCATTTGCCATGTACCATCACAAATTTGACATGCTCAAAAATACTGCAGAAATGCAAAATTGACTGGCCTGATGAACTCGGGATGGCCGGGCAGTGATAGTGGTTCCTCTCCATCGCTTGTTGTGTTGATTTCATCATGTCCATTTGGTGATGTTTTTTTCAATGTTGAATCATATTGCAAATGCATGTGCATTTGCAATATGTTTCAATGGGCATTTACCATCACAAATTTGTCATGCTCAAAAATCCTGCAGGAATGCTAAATTGACTGGCCTGATGAACACAGGATGGCCGGGCAGTGATTCTGGTTCCTCTCCATCACTCGTTAGGGTTGATTTCAGAATGTCACTTTTGGTGATGGTAACTCACTGTCTAAACATATTGCAAATGGACAAAAGTCACCAGCAAGTCACCGTCCATCAGTCAATTAGAAATCATTCTGACACCAAACTGATACAAACTGACACCAAACCCACTTTTTCCAACTCGTTTAGAAGCCAACTATCACATACTTCAGAGCTGGCCCAACATTCACAACGCCTTCTGTTCAAACCATAATGAAAACGTAAAACACGTAGTTACGTTCCAGCTGCGGGTCCAGTTCTGACATCATGTGTAGGCCTAGCTGAGGCGACCCCGAATCCCAAGTTTCGGCTCGATAGGTAATTTGTTGCCCGAGCAATACACTAATTGGTTCTGAAAATCCACTTTTTTCCATGCCTTGCTACGGGGTCCTTGAATGAGCTATCGGATAGAAACGTTGGGGTCCGTCCAATTTGTAAGTCGCTCTGGATAAGAGCGTCTGCTAAATGACTTAAATGTAAATGTAAATGTCTATATGGGCCGAGACGTTTGCAATGCACCTAGTCTTGCGACTCTGGGACATTTCTAAATGTCGTCATTTTCGTGATGCAAAAATGAAATTATTGCAAATGTATGAGGCTGTTTCTCGATCCGAGAACCTTCTAGAGCCACGTAACTCACCTTGCACTATCGACCTGAGGTCTAGAACAGGTTTCTAAAGTTTCGGAAGTCTATGTCTGACGGTTCTTTAATAGTTCGAACAAGGTTAACTAATGCAGGCAGTGTATGTCTCCATGCACCCCAATGTGTCCCTCCTTCCAAGCTGTGTGTGTGTGTGATTTAGTTTTATTATTCTATTCTATTCTATTCTGTTCTATTAAATTTTATGGGAAAAATGACTGATTTACAGTTCATGGGGGTTGCCTAATCACACATATGAAGTTTTGGACAGATCTGACTTTTTAACCCCTCGAAACAGCCCAAGAGACACCAATTATGGCACTTCCGGTTGGCACAGGAAGCTATAGGTAAAGACATATCCTCATTGGGGCTTTTACAGAATCCTGGGTCTTAAGTGTTTACTTCAAGAACTGACCGATTTACACAGGGTTGAATGCACTATGTCTATCAAACTGCAGGCAGGGTATGGATATACACTTTTGGGGTGATTTTAACCACTTCCGGTTGCTACAGGAAGCTTAAAATCGACACAGGTAGACCTCATACTGGCCTGATGGACTGTCATTGAAGACAGGTTTATAAGGCATTCATAACCTACATAGGCTTTAGGTTGACTTTAGAGGAGCAGGCAATGTATTCCTATGGGGAGAGAAGTCATTATAATCTGTGAGATCAAAAAACCCTGTTTTACTGTTAAGGGTTAATGCCACACGGTCAAGGTTAGGCTTGCACGGATCGGGAGGACCTCAGGAATGTACCTGAGGTCGAATTGTGCTTCTCACCCTAACGGTTCTCTCACTGTCACCCAAAAGCAAATGACATTTAGGGCCAGGCTTCATTTTGGGCCTACGTTTTTTCACGGTCGCTGCACTCAGAGCGGGCTACGGTCAAGCGGGGCATCTCGTTGAACTCGGCACGGCCTAGAGAATATGGAAATGCCATTGCAGGTTCTGTGTGTCTTTAAGCACTGCACTTTGTCACTTTGTGTGTGTGTGTGTGTGTGTGTGTGTGTGTGTGTGTGTGTGTGTGTGTGTGTGTGTGTGTGTGTGTGTGCGTGCGTGCGTGCGTGCGTGCGTGCGTGCGTGCGTGCGTGTGTGTGTGCGTGAGAGAGAGAGCTTTTCTTTGACATCTGTTGGGGGAAATGACTGACTTACAGTTCATGGGGGTTGCCTAATCACACATATGAAGTTTTGAAAAGATCTGACCTTTTTTAACCCTTCGAAACAGCACCTATGACATCATTTTAAGGCACTTCTGGTTTACACAGGAAGCTGAACGCGACCTCTAATGCGTATGATAAGATGTGTGCATGAAGCGTATTATGTCATATTCCTGTTGTCCTTCTGAAATACATGGAAGTGGAAACTTAGTGTGGAATGGATTAGGTCCGGGGATCTTTTAACCACTGGTAGTGATGTCATGTGATCTCCCTGACCAATCAGCTGTCGAAGACAAATGATACAGTAACACACATTGTGCAATGACTTTTGACATCCTGGAGTGGTGGACTTCCTGTCTCACAGTATTGAAGGCTCAGACGTGCATGCTGTATTGTCACTGGGTCTGTGAGTATCTGTGAGTATCTGTGCTGTTGTCACGCCTTGGTCATTGTATTTTGTGTTTTTGTTATATGTTTGGGTAGGCCAGGGTGTGACATGGGTTTATATTGTTGTTTTTCGTATTGGGGTTTGTAGTATTTGGGATCGCGGATGTTTAGGGGTGTTGTATAGGCTTGGCTGCCTGAGGCGATTCTCAATCAGAGTCAGGTGATTCTCGTTGTCTCTGATTGGGAACCGTATTTAGGTAGCCTGAGTTTCGCTCTGTATTTCGTGGGTGTTTGTTCCTGTCTTTGTGTTAGTCACCAGATAGGCTGTAATAGTTTCACGTTCCGTTTGTTGTTTTCGTCTTTCAGTTATTTCATGTATCACATTAAAGTCATGAGAAACAAACACGCTGCATTTCGGTCCGACTCTCTTCCTTCAACAGACGAACGCCGTTACAGCTGTATTGTCACTGGGTGTGCACCGTGAGTATCTGTGAGTATCTGTATCTGTATCTGTGTCTGTATCTGTGCTGTATCTGTGCTGTATCTGTATCTGTATCTGTGCTGTATCTGTATCTGTATCTGTATCTGTGCTGTATCTGTGCTGTATCTGTATCTGTGCTGTATCTGTATCTGTATCTGTATCTGTATCTGTGCTGTATCTGTATCTGTATCTGTATCTGTGCTGTATCTGTGCTGTATCTGTATCTGTATCTGTATCTGTATCTGTATCTGTATCTGTATCTGTGCTGTATCTGTATCTGTATCTGTGCTGTATCTGTATCTGTATCTGTATCTGTATCTGTATCTGTATCTGTGCTGTATCTGTATCTGTATCTGTGCTGTATCTGTATCTGTGCTGTATCTGTGCTGTATCTGTATCTGTATCTGTATCTGTGCTGTATCTGTATCTGTATCTGTATCTGTATCTGTATCTGTATCTGTATCTGTATCTGTATCTGTGCTGTATCTGTATCTGTATCTGTATCTGTATCTGTATCTGTATCTGTATCTGTATCTGTATCTGTATCTGTATCTGTATCTGTATCTGTATCTGTATCTGTATCTGTATCTGTATCTGTATCTGTATCTGTATCTGTATCTGTATCTGTATCTGTATCTGTATCTGTATCTGTATCTGTATCTGTATCTGTATCTGTATCTGTGTATCTGTATCTGTATCTGTATCTGTATCTGTATCTGTATCTGTGCTGTATCTGTATCTGTATCTGTGCTGTATCTGTATCTGTATCTGTATCTGTATCTGTGCTGTATCTGTATCTGTATCTGTATCTGTATCTGTATCTGTATCTGTATCTGTATCTGTATCTGTATCTGTATCTGTATCTGTATCTGTATCTGTATCTGTATCTGTATCTGTATCTGTATCTGTGCTGTATCTGTATCTGTATCTGTATCTGTATCTGTATCTGTATCTGTATCTGTATCTGTATCTGTATCTGTATCTGTATCTGTATCTGTGCTGTATCTGTATCTGTATCTGTATCTGTATCTGTATCTGTATCTGTATCTGTATCTGTATCTGTATCTGTATCTGTATCTGTATCTGTATCTGTATCTGTATCTGTATCTGTATCTGTATCTGTATCTGTATCTGTATCTGTATCTGTATCTGTATCTGTATCTGTATCTGTATCTGTATCTGTATCTGTATCTGTATCTGTATCTGTATCTGTATCTGTGCTGTATCTGTATCTGTGCTGTATCTGTATCTGTGCTGTATCTGTATCTGTATCTGTATCTGTGCTGTATCTGTGCTGTATCTGTATCTGTATCTGTATCTGTATCTGTATCTGTGCTGTATCTGTATCTGTATCTGTATCTGTATCTGTATCTGTGCTGTATCTGTATCTGTATCTGTATCTGTATCTGTGCTGTATCTGTATCTGTATCTGTATCTGTATCTGTATCTGTATCTGTATCTGTATCTGTATCTGTATCTGTATCTGTATCTGTATCTGTATCTGTATCTGTGCTGTATCTGTATCTGTATCTGTATCTGTATCTGTGCTGTATCTGTATCTGTGCTGTATCTGTATCTGTGCTGTATCTGTATCTGTATCTGTATCTGTATCTGTGCTGTATCTGTATCTGTATCTGTATCTGTATCTGTATCTGTATCTGTGCTGTATCTGTATCTGTATCTGTATCTGTATCTGTATCTGTGCTGTATCTGTATCTGTATCTGTATCTGTATCTGTGCTGTATCTGTATCTGTATCTGTATCTGTATCTGTATCTGTATCTGTATCTGTGCTGTATCTGTATCTGTATCTGTGCTGTATCTGTATCTGTGCTGTATCTGTATCTGTGCTGTATCTGTATCTGTGCTGTATCTGTATCTGTATCTGTATCTGTATCTGTATCTGTATCTGTATCTGTGCTGTATCTGTATCTGTGCTGTATCTGTATCTGTATCTGTATCTGTATCTGTGCTGTATCTGTATCTGTGCTGTATCTGTATCTGTATCTGTATCTGTGCTGTATCTGTATCTGTATCTGTGCTGTATCTGTATCTGTATCTGTATCTGTATCTGTATCTGTATCTGTATCTGTATCTGTATCTGTATCTGTATCTGTATCTGTATCTGTATCTGTATCTGTGCTGTATCTGTATCTGTGCTGTATCTGTATCTGTATCTGTATCTGTATCTGTATCTGTGCTGTATCTGTATCTGTGCTGTATCTGTGCTGTATCTGTATCTGTGCTGTATCTGTATCTGTATCTGTGCTGTATCTGTATCTGTATCTGTATCTGTGCTGTATCTGTATCTGTGCTGTATCTGTATCTGTATCTGTGCTGTATCTGTATCTGTGCTGTATCTGTGCTGTATCTGTGCTGTATCTGTATCTGTGCTGTATCTGTATCTGTGCTGTATCTGTGCTGTATCTGTATCTGTGCTGTATCTGTATCTGTGCTGTATCTGTATCTGTATCTGTATCTGTGCTGTATCTGTATCTGTATCTGTATCTGTATCTGTATCTGTATCTGTATCTGTATCTGTATCTGTATCTGTATCTGTGCTGTATCTGTGCTGTATCTGTATCTGTATCTGTGCTGTATCTGTGCTGTATCTGTATCTGTTTCTGTGCTGTATCTGTGCTGTATCTGTATCTGTATCTGTATCTGTATCTGTATCTGTATCTGTATCTGTATCTGTATCTGTATCTGTATCTGTGCTGTATTTGTATCTGTATCTGTGCTGTATCTGTGCTGTATCTGTGCTGTATCTGTATCTGTATATGTGCTGTATCTGTATCTGTGCTGTATCTGTATCTGTATATGTGCTGTATCTGTATCTGTATATGTGCTGTATCTGTGCTGTATCTGTATCTGTATCTGTATCTGTATCTGTATATGTGCTGTATCTGTATCTGTGCTGTATCTGTATCTGTATCTGTATCTGTATCTGTATCTGTATCTGTATCTGTATCTGTATCTGTGCTGTATCTGTATCTGTGCTGTATCTGTATCTGTATCTGTGCTGTATCTGTATCTGTATCTGTATCTGTGCTGTATCTGTATCTGTATCTGTATCTGTATCTGTGCTGTATCTGTATCTGTATCTGTGCTGTATCTGTATCTGTATATGTGCTGTATCTGTATCTGTGCTGTATCTGTGCTGTATCTGTATCTGTGCTGTATCTGTATCTGTATCTGTGCTGTATCTGTATCTGTATCTGTATCTGTATCTGTATCTGTATCTGTATCTGTATCTGTGCTGTATCTGTATCTGTATCTGTATCTGTATCTGTATCTGTATCTGTATCTGTATCTGTATCTGTATCTGTATCTGTATCTGTGCTGTATCTGTATCTGTATCTGTGCTGTATCTGTATCTGTATCTGTATCTGTATCTGTATCTGTATCTGTATCTGTATCTGTGCTGTATCTGTATCTGTATCTGTGCTGTATCTGTATCTGTATCTGTGCTGTATCTGTATCTGTGCTGTATCTGTATCTGTGCTGTATCTGTATCTGTATCTGTGCTGTATCTGTATCTGTATCTGTATCTGTATCTGTATCTGTATCTGTATCTGTATCTGTATCTGTATCTGTATCTGTGCTGTATCTGTATCTGTATCTGTGCTGTATCTGTATCTGTATCTGTATCTGTATCTGTATCTGTATCTGTATCTGTGCTGTATCTGTATCTGTATCTGTATCTGTATCTGTGCTGTATCTGTATCTGTATCTGTATCTGTATCTGTATCTGTATCTGTGCTGTATCTGTATCTGTATCTGTATCTGTATCTGTATCTGTATCTGTATCTGTATCTGTATCTGTGCTGTATCTGTATCTGTATCTGTATCTGTATCTGTATCTGTGCTGTATCTGTATCTGTGTCTGTATCTGTATCTGTATCTGTGTCTGTATCTGTATCTGTATCTGTAGTATCTGTATCTGTGCTGTATCTGTATCTGTATCTGTATCTGTATCTGTATCTGTGCTGTATCTGTATCTGTGTCTGTATCTGTATCTGTATCTGTGCTGTATCTGTATCTGTGTCTGTATCTGTATCTGTGCTGTATCTGTATCTGTGCTGTATCTGTATCTGTATCTGTATCTGTATCTGTATCTGTGCTGTATCTGTATCTGTGTCTGTATCTGTATCTGTATCTGTGTCTGTATCTGTATCTGTATCTGTATCTGTATCTGTGAGTATCTGTGCTGTATCTGTATCTGTGAGTATCTGTATCTGTGAGTATCTGTATCTGTGAGTATCTTTATCTGTATCTGTATCTGTATCTGTATCTGTATCTGTATCTGTATCTGTGCTGTATCTGTATCTGTGCTGTATCTGTATCTGTGCTGTATCTGTATCTGTATCTGTATCTGTGCTGTATCTGTGCTGTATCTGTATCTGTGCTGTATCTGTATCTGTGTCTGTATCTGTATCTGTATCTGTGCTGTATCTGTATCTGTGTCTGTATCTGTATCTGTGCTGTATCTGTATCTGTGCTGTATCTGTATCTGTATCTGTATCTGTATCTGTATCTGTATCTGTGTCTGTATCTGTATCTGTGTCTGTATCTGTATCTGTATCTGTGTATCTGTATCTGTATCTGTATCTGTATCTGTATCTGTGCTGTATCTGTATCTGTGCTGTATCTGTATCTGTATCTGTATCTGTATCTGTGCTGTATCTGTATCTGTATCTGTATCTGTATCTGTATCTGTATCTGTATCTGTATCTGTGCTGTATCTGTATCTGTATCTGTATCTGTATCTGTATCTGTGCTGTATCTGTATCTGTGTCTGTATCTGTATCTGTATCTGTGTCTGTATCTGTATCTGTATCTGTAGTATCTGTATCTGTGCTGTATCTGTATCTGTATCTGTATCTGTATCTGTATCTGTGCTGTATCTGTATCTGTGTCTGTATCTGTATCTGTATCTGTGCTGTATCTGTATCTGTGTCTGTATCTGTATCTGTGCTGTATCTGTATCTGTGCTGTATCTGTATCTGTATCTGTATCTGTATCTGTATCTGTGCTGTATCTGTATCTGTGTCTGTATCTGTATCTGTATCTGTGTCTGTATCTGTATCTGTATCTGTATCTGTATCTGTGAGTATCTGTGCTGTATCTGTATCTGTGAGTATCTGTATCTGTGAGTATCTGTATCTGTGAGTATCTTTATCTGTATCTGTATCTGTATCTGTGCTGTATCTGTATCTGTGCTGTATCTGTATCTGTGAGTATCTGTATCTGTGAGTATCTGTATCTGTGAGTATCTGTATCTGTGAGTATCTTTATCTGTATCTGTATCTGTATCTGTATCTGTGCTGTATCTGTGCTGTATCTGTATCTATGAGTATCTGTGAGTATCTGTGCTGTATCTGTATCTGTGAGTATCTGTATCTGTATCTGTGCTGTATCTGTGCTGTATCTGTGCTGTATCTGTGCTGTATCTGTATCTGTGAGTATCTGTATCTGTATCTGTGAGTATCTGTGCTGTATCTGTATCTATGAGTATCTGTGAGTATCTATGAGTATCTGTGCTGTATCTGTATCTATGAGTATCTGTGAGTATCTGTGCTGTATCTGTATCTGTGAGTATCTGTGAGTATCTGTGCTGTATCTGTATCTGTGAGTATCTGTATCTGTATCTATGAGTATCTGTGCTGTATCTGTATCTATGAGTATCTGTGAGTATCTGTGAGTATCTGTGCTGTATCTGTATCTGTGAGTATCTGTATCTGTATCTATGAGTATCTGTGCTGTATCTGTATCTATGAGTATCTATGCGGTATCTGTGAGTATCTGTGCTGTATCTGTGAGTATCTGTATCTGTATCTGTGAGTATCTGTATCTGTATCTGTGAGTATCTGTATCTGTATCTGTGAGTATCTGTATCTGTATCTGTATCTGTGCTGTAAAAATGGCATGTTTCTAACTTGCATTTCCACTTCCTGATAATGAGTTGATTTGATAGGTGCTACAAGAGGAACGCCAGTCAATCTAATGGAACCACCAGGTAAGACCAGGTAGATTCCCCATGGTTACTACATGGAGACAATACTGTAGATTCCACATGGTTACTACATGGAGACGATACTGTAGATTCCACATGGTTACTACATGGAGACGATACTGTAGATTCCACATGGTTACTACATGGAGACAATACTGTAGATTCCCATGGTTACATGGATTCCACTACATGGAGACGATACTGTAGATTCCACATGGTTACTACATGGAGACAATACTGTAGATTCCACATGGTTACTAAATGGAGACAATACTGTAGATTCCACATGGTTACTAAATGGAGACAATACTGTAGATTCCACATGGTTACTAAATGGAGACAATACTGTAGATTCCACATGGTTACTAAATGGAGACAATACTGTAGATTCCACATGGTTACTACATGGAGACAATACTGTAGATTCCACATGGTTACTACATGGAGACAATACTGTAGATTCCACATGGTTACTACATGGAGACGATACTGTAGATTCCACATGGTTACAATACTGTAGATTCCACATGGTTACTACATGGAGACAATACTGTAGATTCCACATGGTTACTAAATGGCGACAATACTGTAGATTCCACATGGTTACAATACTGTAGATTCCCCATGGTTACTACATGGAGACAATACTATAGATTCCACATGGTTACAATACTGTAGATTCCCCATGGTTACTAAATGGAGACAATACTGTAGATTCCACATGGTTACTACATGGAGACAATACTGTAGATTCCACATGGTTACAATACTGTAGATTCCCCATGGTTACAATACTGTAGATTCCACATGGTTACTAAATGGAGACGATACTGTAGATTCCACATGGTTACTACATGGAGACAATACTGTAGATTCCACATGGTTACAATACTGTAGATTCCACATGGTTACTAAATGGAGACAATACTGTAGATTCCACATGGTTACTACATGGAGACAATACTGTAGATTCCACATGGTTACTAAATGGAGACGATACTGTAGATTCCACATGGTTACTACCTGGAGACAATACTGTAGATTCCACATGGTTACTACATGGAGACAATACTGTAGATTCCACATGGTTACAATACTGTAGATTCCACATGGTTACTACATGGAGACAATACTGTAGATTCCACATGGTTACTAAATGGCGACAATACTGTAGATTCCACATGGTTACAATACTGTAGATTCCCCATGGTTACTACATGGAGACAATACTGTAGATTCCACATGGTTACAATACTGTAGATTAGATTCCCCATGGTTACTAAATGGAGACAATACTGTAGATTCCACATGGTTACTACATGGAGACAATACTGTAGATTCCACATGGTTACTAAATGGAGACGATACTGTAGATTCCACATGGTTACTACATGGAGACAATACTGTAGATTCCACATGGTTACTACATGGAGACAATACTGTAGATTCCACATGGTTACAATACTGTAGATTCCACATGGTTACTACATGGAGACAATACTGTAGATTCCACATGGTTACTAAATGGCGACAATACTGTAGATTCCACATGGTTACAATACTGTAGATTCCCCATGGTTACTACATGGAGACAATACTGTAGATTCCACATGGTTACAATACTGTAGATTCCCCATGGTTACTAAATGGAGACAATACTGTAGATTCCACATGGTTACTACATGGAGACAATACTGTAGATTCCACATGGTTACAATACTGTAGATTCCCCATGGTTACAATACTGTAGATTCCACATGGTTACTAAATGGAGACGATACTGTAGATTCCACATGGTTACTACATGGAGACAATACTGTAGATTCCACATGGTTACAATACTGTAGATTCCACATGGTTACAATACTGTAGATTCCACATGGTTACTAAATGGAGACAATACTGTAGATTCCACATGGTTACTAAATGGAGACAATACTGTAGATTCCACATGGTTACTACATGGAGACAATACTGTAGATTCCACATGGTTACAATACTGTAGATTCCACATGGTTACTAAATGGAGACGATACTGTAGATTCCACAAGGTTACTAAATGGAGACGATACTGTAGATTCCACATGGTTACTAAATGGAGACGATACTGTAGATTCCACATAGTTACTAAATGGAGACGATACTGTAGATTCCACATGGTTACTAAATGGAGACGATACTGTAGATTCCACATGGTTACTAAATGGAGACGATACTGTAGATTCCACATGGTTACTAAATGGAGACGATACTGTAGATTCCACATGTTACTAAATGGAGACGATACTGTAGATTCCACATGGTTACTAAATGGAGACGATACTGTAGATTCCACATGGTTACTAAATGGAGACGATACTGTAGATTCCACATGGTTACTAAATGGAGACGATACTGTAGATTCCACATGGTTACTAAATGGAGACGATACTGTAGATTCCACATGGTTACTAAATGGAGACGATACTGTAGATTCCACAAGGTTACTAAATGGCTATTTTAACTGTTCTTGTGCTTCACGCGTTAACCACTGTAATACACAGTGATGACTTTGTTTTTCTTCGTTTTTTCTATTATATGATATTCATAAAAAAATGTCGTAATGGCTCAATTGATTAGTTAATTGCGTAAAAAAGAGACGTTTTAAGGTATCCTAACATTTACACAATGTAAGAATGTTAATGTCTGCAGACATTGCACTTTGATAGTTCTATTTTGTATTACATGGTCTGTTTTACTAAAAATACACAGAACGTAGAACTATATTGAGCACACTTCCTGTTTCTTCAGAAGGGAAATGCTTTTAGATTTAGAGTAAAGATGCATAATCGAGCTCAAAACTAGACCTGTTTTAAAGAATCATGACTGGGATCTTAGATGTTATAGGAGTATAACACCAGCTATTTCTCTGTTTTTTTCTTTCTGAGTGTAGGCGCACAACAGGAAAATATTAAAGGACCTTGAACTTGGAATCTGAAGGAAACCCTGCCGTTCACCAGTTCCTGCAACAACAAGCACCGCCAGGGATGGCTGGAGAAAACCTGTACAATGTTACGGACGACATCCCATCCACTTGGAGCATCGTTGAAACCGTCGTTCAGTGGACGACGTTCTCCATCGGTTTTCCTCTGATCTGTCTGTCCATTTATGCCATGTACTTCCTGGTCAGAGCTGATCACATCGCTCCAGTCTACGTTATCAACCTTCTTATTGCAGATCTCATTCAGATCTGCACGAGGCCGTTCAACCTGTCTGGTACCTGGAAATTGATTGTGATGTTTATTGAATTCTTTGGTATTAGTGCGAGCATTGGTTTCATGGTGTGTGTTGCTCTGGAGAGATATCTCGTGATTGCATTTCCTCTCTGGTACCGTTTTCGTCGTAACATCAAATACTCGCTCATAATGTCCTCCGTCATCTGGGTTATCCCTTTCCTCCAAATCTCCATGTTATACCTCACGCCGACTCTCGATACGAAGCTGATTCTGTTTGCGGTTAACCTCCTCATACCCTTTCCATTGCTCGTATTCTTCCTCGCGGGCACGTTGAAAGCTCTGTCCGTCTCCGTCTCCGTGCCGGCTGTCGAACGGAGACGGATTATTGGTACCCTGGCCCTTGTGCTGGGCAATTACACAGTCCTGTTCTTACCCCTCATCATACAATATCTGATATCAGGGGTGACAGGCCGTCACAATGTAGAGATCGGGACACTCCTTGAGAGATTCAGCCCCCTTGTGGATCCCTTACTCTACGTGTTCATGAGAAAGGGAGCGAAGGACACTCTTGCCTTCCCCTGCTTCGACAAGCTGATGGGTGACGAGGAGCAGAGCCAAGTCACTAACACTATGACCATGACTGAGAGTGTAGTAGAAGGCTCCAGGTAGGACAGATGCAGGGTAATGGACTGTATCTGTATTTAAAAATATAAAAAGTTACCATTCCTGTGTCTGTGAGAAGAATTCCAAAAACACAGTTAAAAATGGAAAAGACACCATTTGTTGTTTTGTCAGGTATTGTTGTATTTCTTTGCATCTTGGGACAGTATAAAAGTTTATTTTTTATTTTACCTTTATTTAAACGAGGCAAGTCAGTTAACAACAAATTCTTATTTTCAATGACGGCCTGGGAACAGTGGGTTAACTACCCTGTTCAGGGGCAGAACGACAGATTTGTACCTTGTCAGCTCGGGATTTGAACTTGCAACCTTCCGGTTACTAGTCCAACGCTCTAACCACTAGGCTTGTAGTTAAAATGTGAAGAGTACATGCCTTGATTTTTTTATATACAATACATGACATACTGTATTGTACTCAGCCCTATTCTGCATTGCGCTATCTGTGTTGGGCTTGTATTGCAGCTTTTCAGAAAAATATGGACTTGTTTCTTTCAATAAACTGATCATGTGGATATTTGAGATCACTCTCCTCTTTTGTTCCCATTCTCTCCCGGAGTCCCTTTAAAAAAAAAGGACACTGAAAGTGGTCAGAGTTAGAGCCAGTTTGTTCATTGTAACTTGGTGACGCAGTGGACAGGGCAGATAGGGGTTTGAATGACTAGGCATGTTGGGCAGCCTTCCTTCTCCAGAGACACAGTCTGGTTGATGGGCTGACAGGGCTGCGTGAGAGACCCCTCAACGGGTTCCAGGAGAACGAACAGGGAGATCAGGAGAACGCACAGGAACAGGGAGAACGGGAGAACGCACAGGAACAGGGAGATCAGGAGAACAGGGAGATCAGGAGAACAGGAACAGGGAGATCAGGAGAACGCACAGGAACAGGGAGATCAGGAGAACGCACAGGAACAGGGAGATCAAGGTGCCGACACAGTGAGACCTAACATGCTGAAAGAGAGTCTAAGTGAAAACAAATTATTTTCTCTGGCATTAGAAATGGTACAGTGTAGATTGCTTATTATTTGCGAATAGTTGTAATAACTATATATAACAGTAAGAGAAGTCTGATCAATAGAGACGGGTTTACCTGAAGGACTCAGTCTGATCAATAGAGATGGGTTTACCTGAAGGACTCAGTCTGATCAATAGAGATGGGTTTACCTGAAGGACTCAGTCTGATCAATAGAGATGGGTTTACCTGAAGGACTCAGTCTGATCAATAGAGACGGGTTTACCTGAAGCACTCGGGCGGTCTATGTTTTGTCTTTATTTAGTATGGTCAGGGCGTGAGTTGGGGTGGGCAGTCTATGTTTTGTCTTTATTTAGTGTGGTCAGGGTGTGAGTTGGGGTTGGCAGTCTATGTTTAGGTTTCTGTTTTCGGCCCAGTATGGTTGTCAATCAGAGGCAGGTGTCGTTAGTTGTCTCTGACTGAGAATCATACTTGGGTAGCCTGGGTTTCACTGTTGGTTTGTGGGTGTTTGTTTCCTGTGTCAGTGTTTTGTCACCACACGGTCCTGTTTCAGGTTTCTGTTGGTTTGTGGGTGTTTGTTTCCTGTGTCAGTGTTTTGTCACCACACGGTCCTGCTCTCTGCTCATGATTTCTCCCCTTCACAACAACCTTGAATAGAACTGGTATTCAGGGTTGGAGGCTCTCTGCTCATGATTTCTCCCCCTTCACAACAACCTTGAATAGAACTGGTATTCAGGGTTGGAGGCTCTCTGCTCATGATTTCTCCCCTTCACAACAACCTTGAATAGAACTGGTATTCAGGGTTGGAGGCTCTCTGCTCATGATTTCTCCCCTTCACAACAACCTTGAATAGAACTGGTATTCAGGGTTGGAGGCTCTCTGCTCATGATTTCTCCCCCTTCACAACAACCTTGAATAGAATCCCAGGTAACAATGACTTCCCCACAGTTTAGACTTCTTGGTAACAGAATAGATGACTTTAACACAATGACTTCCCCTCTACTTTGCACAGTTTAGACTTCTGTGACTCTGTACCTGTGCCCCCACATTGACTCGGTACCTGTACCCCCTCGGTACCTGTACATTGACTCGGTACCTGTACCCCCACACATTGACTCACATTGACTCGGTACCTGTACCCCCCACACTTGACTCGGTACCTGTACCCCCACACATTGACTCGGTACCTGTACCCCCACATTGACTCGGTACCTGTACCCCCACACATTGACTCGGTACCTGTACCCCCACTGTAGCACATTGACTCGGTACCTGTACCCCCACGCACATTGACTCGGTACCTGTACCCCCACATTGACTCTGGTACCTGTGTCCCTGTGCATGGTGTCTACTCTGTGCATGTTGTCTACCTGTGCATGTTGTCTACCTGTGCATGTTGTCTACCTGTGCATGTTGTCTACCTGTGCATGGTGTGTCTACCTGTGCATGGTGTCTACCTGTGCATGGTGTCTACCTGTGCATGGTGTCTACCTGTGCATGGTGTCTACCTGTGCATGGTGTCTACCTGTGCATGGTGTCTACCTGTGCATGGTGTCTACCTGTGCATGTTGTCTACCTGTGCATGGTGTCTACCTGTGCATGGTGTCTACCTGTGCATGTTGTCTACCTGTGCATGGTGTCTGTGCATGTTGTCTACCTGTGCATGGTGTCTACCTGTGCATAGGCTACAATTTTACCATTTGATGAATGGAAAAAGACAGTTACAAAACACCAAGAAATGTTCCTAATAACATGAACAGGTTACCATTGATTAGGCCTACATGAATAGGTTACCATTGATTAGGCCTACATGAACAGGTTACCATTGATTAGGCCTACAGGTTACCATTGATTAGGCCTACATGAATAGGTTACCATTGATTAGGCCTACAGGTTACCATTGATTAGGCCTACAGGTTACCATTGATCAGGCCTACATGAACAGGTTACCATTGATCAGGCCTACATGAACAGGTTATCAGGCCTATTGATCAGGCCTACATGAATAGGTTACCATTGATTAGGCCTACATGAACAGGTTACCATTGATTAGTCCTTAGTTGATGACAAACTGACCTTTGTTTTTAGCCTGAAAAGTCAGGACCCCAGAAATGGGGCTGAAACCCAAGAACAACAGCATGCACAGCATGGACCGACGGTTGGATGGTTACGGTAAGGACAGCCAGCACAGCATGGACCGACGGTTGGATGGTTACGGTAAGGACAGCCAGTACAGACCGACAGTTGGATGGTTAAGGTAAGGACAGCCAGCACAGCACGGACCGACAGTTGGATGGTTAAGGCAAAGGACAGCATGCACAGCATGGACCGACGGTTGGATGGTTAAGGTAAGGACAGCCAGCATGGACCGACGGTTGGATGGTTAAGGTAAGGACAGCCAGTACGGACCGACAGTTGGATGGTTAAGGTAAGGACAGCCAGCACAGCACGGACCGACAGTTGGATGGTTAAGGTAAGGACAGCCAGCACAGCACGGACCGACAGTTGGATGGTTAAGGTAAGGACAGCCAGCACAGCATGGACCGACGGTTGGATGGTTACGGTAAGGACAGCCAGTACGGACCGACAGTTGGATGGTTAAGGTAAGGACAGCCAGCACAGCACGGACCGACGGTTGGATGGTTAAGGTAAGGACAGCCAGCATGGACCGACGGTTGGATGGTTAAGGTAAGGACAGCCAGCACAGCACGGACCGACAGTTGGATGGTTAAGGTAAGGACAGCCAGCACAGCACGGACCGACAGTTGGATGGTTAAGGTAAGGACAGCCAGCACAGCATGGACCGACGGTTGGATGGTTAAGGCAAAGGACAGCATGCACAGCATGGACCGACGGTTGGATGGTTAAGGTAAGGACAGGCAGCACAGCATGGACCGATGGTCCTGACTGACATACTGACAGAACTAATATTAGGGTCATGGACCTTGGCAGAACTAATATTAGGGTCATGGACCTTGGCAGAACTAATATTAGGGTCATGGGCCTTGGCAGAACTAATATTAGGGTCATGGGCCTTGGCAAACTAATATTAGGGTCATGGGCCTTGGCAGAACTAATATTAGGGTCATGGACCTTGGCAGAACTAATATTAGGGTCATGGGCCTTGGCAGAACTAATATTAGGGTCATTGGCCTTGGCAGAACTAATATTAGGATCATTGACCTTGGCAGAACTAATATTAGGATCATTGACCTTGGCAGAACTAATATTCAGGTCATGGACCTTGACAGAACTAATATTAGGATCATGGGCCTTGGCAGAACTAATATTAGGATCATTGACCTTGGCAGAACTAATATTAGGGTCATGGACCTTGGCAGAACTAATATTAGGGTCATGGGCCTTGGCAGAACTAATATTAGGGTCATGGGCCTTGGCAGAACTAATATTAGGGTCATTGACCTTGGCATACTGACAGAACTAATATTAGGGTCATGGACCTTGGCAGAACTAATATTAGGATCATGGACCTTGGCAGAACTAATATTAGGATCATTGACCTTGGCAGAACTAATATTCAGGTCATGGACCTTGACAGAACTAATATTTGTTAGATCACTGGTTGACCAGTCATTCAGAGTACTGAGGGTAACAGATGTTAGATCACTGGTTGACCAGTCAGAGTACTGGAGGGTCAGAGACCAGATCACTGGTTGACCAGTCAGAGTACTGGAGGGTCACAGATGTTAGATCACTGGTTGACCAGTCAGAGTACTGGAGGGTCAGAGACCAGATCACTGGTTGACCAGTCAGAGTACTGGAGGGTCACAGATGTTAGATCACTGGTTGACCAGTCATTCAGAGTACTGGAGGGTAACAGATGTTAGATCACTGGTTGACCAGTCATTCAGAGTACTGGAGGGTCAGAGACAAGATCACTGGTTGACCAGTCAGTACTGGAGGGTAACAGATGTTAGATCACTGGTTGACCAGTCAGAGTACTGGAGGGTCACAGAGACCAGATCACTGGTTGACCAGTCATTCAGAGTACTGGAGGGTCAGAGACCAGATCACTGGTTGACCAGTCACACCTGCCTTTAACATTGCTGGTCACCTCAGAAGAAAACTCTCATTAGTTTACAAAGAGAGACCATATTTGGGAGGTTGTAAAGGCAACTCCTGATCATCTGGAGCTGCACATCACACATTCACGAGCCACCTCCACTATTACTGTAAACTACAGCGCCACCTAGTGGCAGAACACAGCTCCTGCTACACCACACCAGTGCTCTGCAGTACCCATCACCTCAAAAGTACAGGTCAGCGGTTCCATTAGCAACTACAGTGCACTAAAAAGTGTGGGGGAAAAACATATATCTCTTCATCGTAATAATTACTATAAGGTGAATGCCATCTACAAAGGAGGTTAGGATGAACCTTCGTGCACCAGCTCAAAAGGAAAAGACGGCCATTTTAAGTGTTTGATATCTTTATTTAGCAGTTTTCAATCCAAATGACAAAGTACTCAGCTATCTCATCTCCGAACACAACAGCTGATAATCTGAGTATTGATACTGGAAGAGGAAATAAAACAATGGAATGTTTTTAATTTTAATGGTCACATTTTGTCAAACATTTTTCAATAATTAAGATAAGTGTTTTTCTATTTTTTTTTTGTGTTTGTCCACTTTTGTAACTTTTAATAACGAGGACTAGCTTAATCTTCTCTAGACCCGGCAGATGTTGTATTCATTTTTTGTAAAGAAAAACTTTATTCATTTTTGCAATGTTTTCAGAGTTTTCAGGGTTTTTTCCATGTTTAAATTTTTTTCTACCATTTTCTTCGGTGAAGCAAGATTACCGTCTCTGAAACAAACAAACAAACGTTAACATTAGTAGCATGACAACGTCGATGGTACACTTAAAACAGATTAAATACATCTACAGTCTAAATATAGTCCTTACCGGTTCTTAGCTGGGGACTCCGGCGGGGTTGGTGGGCTTCTGGGCGGACTCCTTGGCCTGGTGAGCCTGCAGCACAGCGACAGCCTCGTCCACCTTGGAGCGGAGAGACTCGGGAGACTCCAGCATGTGGAGCAACTCGGAGTTGTCGATCTCCAACAGCATGCCGGTGATCTTTCCAGCCAGACTAGGGTGCATGTTTTGGATGAGAGGGAACAGACGCTCGCCTGGAGAATGAGGAGGGGCGGGGGGGGATTCAGCATCAATAAAAGGACCCAGAAAAAGGCTCAGCAGCCATTTGAGGGCCAACAGTCAAGACAACAGATGCTACTTCTTCAGTGGTTCATTGACAGACAGGTTGGGCTCTTTGTCTCAGTTGAAAAATAAGAATCACTGAAAGTCATAAGTTCAGACATTTTTACAGAATACATCATTGACAAAGAGCACATAAAAATGTTGATCGTCCTTTTGAAAAAAGAAGAAGAAGCAGCAAACGGTGTGTAACTCTTTGGGCGACCAGACCAGATTCACATAGAAACGGGCGTTATAGATCTGGCATTCTCACTGAAAGCAAGTCTAAGAAGAGGTAGATATGATCTATGTCGCTATTTCTATACTTCCTGTTCTGAAGTTGTTTTTTTTGTGTGTGTTTTACGTGCGTTTTTTGTGCACCAGCTTCAAATAACTGAAAAGACAATATTTAATGATTTAAAATATATTTAACAGCGGTTTTAGACAGAACAATGATTCTCTACACAATGACCGATTATTTTATCACGTAAAACTGGAAGTTTTTTCAAAAATATTTGAATTTTAGCAACCGGGAAATGGCCGGGAGAAATCAACAGGCGAAAATCAGCCAATCCACAACGCCGCCCGGTTAAGAAACTTTATCATTCATATTACTACAGAAACTCTTTATCATTCCACTATTACTACAGATATATTACGGACCTTTAGCACTATTACTACAGACCTTTAGCACTATTACTACAGACCTTTAGCACTATTACTACCTTTAGCAGACCTTTAGCACTATTACTACAGACCTTTAGCACTATTACTACAGACCTTTAGCACTATTACTACAGACCTTTAGCACTATTACTACAGATATATTCCTGACCTTCCAATGCAGAGGAAGCACCTTTAACTGAAGGAGACTGGAAGGTCAGTAAAAAGAGACTCACCCAACATCTGCTTCTGTTCCTGAGGAGGAGCCGCCGCCAGCATGGAGGCCGTCAGAGGCTCCTGTCCCTGGACGTGGACAGCCGGCTGCTGCATGGGCACCTGGGGCTGGCTGGACATGTGCTGCTGGGGGTTCCTCACGCCTGCTGCATACTTGTACTGAGGCATCCTCACCGGGGCTGCAGCAGCCGCCGCACCGGCAGGACGCTGGCCCAGGGCCTGGGTGGCTGGAGAGGGAGAGGAGGGGAGAGGAGGAAGAGAAGAAGAGGGGGAGGAAGAGAAGAAGAGCGGGAGGAAGAAAAGGGAGAGGGGAGGAAGAGGAGGAGAGTCAGTCAACATCCAAGAGACAGATTCATATATTGAGACATGGTGAGCGTACAAAACATTAAGAACACCTTCCTAATATTGAGCTGTACCCCCCCCCCCAAACCCCATAACAGCCTTAACTTGTCGGAACATGGACTCTACAAGATGTTGAAAGCGTTCCAACAATTGTGTCAAGATGGCGGCATGTCCTTTGGGTGGTGGACCATTCTTGATACACAGGGGAAACTGTTGAGTCTCAAAAACCCAGCAGCGTTGCAGTTCTTCACAAACTCAAACCGGGGCGCCTGGCACCTACTACCTACCACCCCCCCGTTCAAAGGCACCTACTACCTACCACACACCACTACCTACCACCCCCCCCGTTCAAAGGCACCTAACCCCCCGTTCAAAGGCGCCCTACCACCCCCCGTTCAAAGGCACCCACTACCTACCACCCCCCGTTCAAAGGCACCTACTACCTACCCACCCCCGTTCAAAGGCACCCACTACCTACCACCCCGTTCAAGGCACCTACCACCACCCACTACCTACCACCCCCCCTTCAAAGGCACCTACTACCTACCACCCCCCTGTTCAAAGGCACCTACTACCTACCACCCCCCGTTCAAAGGCACCTACTACCTACCACCCCCCGTTCAAAGGCACTTAAATATTTTGTCTTGCCCGTTCACCCTCTGAATGACACCATACACACACACCATGCCTCAAGGCTTAAATCCTTCAACCGACGGTAGAAATAGAGTAAATAGTAGCTGAAAGGTGGTTGTGAAAAGCATTATGGTATATACAGGGCTGGGTTAACCAGGTAAACTCACCCATCCCCTGGGTCAACCAGGTAAACTCACCCATCCTCTGGGTCAACCAGGTAAACTCACCCATCCTCTGGGTCAACCAGATAAACTCACCCATCCTCTGGGTCAACCAGGTAAACTCACCCATCCCCTGGGTCAACCAGGTAAACTCACCCATCCCCTGGGTCAACCAGGTAAACTCACCCATCCCCTGGGTCAACCAGGTAAACTCACCCATCCCCTGGGTCAACCAGGTAAACTCACCCATCCCCTGGGTCAACCAGGTAAACTCACCCATCCCCTGGGTCAACCAGGTAAACTCACCCATCCTCTGGGTTAACCAGGTAAACTCACCCATCCTCTGGGTTAACCAGGTAAACTCACCCATCCTCTGGGTTAACCAGGTAAACTCACCCATCCTCTGGGTTAACCAGGTAAACTCACCCATCCTCTGGTTAAACTCACCCATCCTCTGGGTTAACCAGGTAAACTCACCCATCCTCTGGGTTAACCAGGTAAACTCACCCATCCTCTGGGTTAACCAGGTAAACTCACCCATTCTCTGGCCGGCCATCATGCGTGGCACCTGGGATGACGAGGGCCTCATGGCGCCGAAGGTCTGCGGCCTGGGGGCGGACGGGCGCATGGCGTTGGGCATGTTCTGGAAGTCTGGAAGCAGAACAGACAATTAAAACAAACGACTTCCTGGGTGGAGCTATTCTAGTCTGGAGTGAAACTGTTGACTAAAATAAAAAAAATTGTAGATCTTTACGTTGTGGTCTGACGCCCTGGGTGGCCCAGCGTGGGCCTGGTCTCAGCTGAGCCAGCTGATTGGTGGAGTAGTAGGCAGCGCGGTTCTGAGTCTGGGGGATGGCAGCCATGAAGTACCCAGAGGGAGGGGCAGGCTGGTAGGGGTTGAGGACTGGGTTGGGTACGGGCCGGACGGTGGCCATCCTCTGCATGTACTGGTTGGTGAGGTGAGCCTGGCGCTCCTCTTTCCTCTGGGCCAGCGCCACGTACAGCGGCTTGGTGGCCACGATGCGCCCGTTCATCTCCGTCACGGCCTTGGTGGCCTCCTCCGGGGAGGAGAAGCACACAAAGCCGAAGCCCTTGCTGCGACCACCTTCCATCATCACCTAGAGAGAGAGGCACATTAAATAAAAGGGGTTTCTGAACCAGAAAGACAGGGGCCTATAGACCACACCGCTTTATAGAGACAGGCAACAAGCGTACCACCACACTACAGTAATGGCTCAATCAGAGGGTGATATTGACTTAGGAAGGCTGTAGGAAGGTGTAGATGGGTGTAGAAGGTTGTAGGAAGGTGTAGAAGGTTGTAGAAAGGTGTAGAAGGTTGTAGAAAGGTGTAGAAGGTTGTAGAAAGGTGTAGAAGGTTGTAGGAAGGTGTAGAAGGTTGTAGGAAGGTGTAGAAGGTTGTAGGAAGGTGTAGGAATGTGTAGAAGGTTGTGGGAAGGTGTAGGAGGGTGTAGGAAGGTGTAGAAGGTTGTAGGAAGGTGTAGAAGGTTGTAGGAAGGTGTAGAAGGTTGTAGGAGGGTGTAGAAGGTTGTAGGAGGGTGTAGAAGGTTGTGGGAAGGTGTAGGAGGGTGTAGGAAGGTGTAGAAGGTTGTAGGAGGGTGTAGAAGGTTGTAGAAGGGTGTAGGAAGGTTGTAGGAGGGTGTAGAAGGTTGTAGGAGGGTGTAGAAGGGTGTGGGAAGGTTACCTTGGCGCTGGTGATGGTACCGAAAGGAGAGAACTCCTTCCTCAGCCGCTCGTCGTCGAGGCCATCGTCCAGATTCTTGACGTACAGGTTGACCCCCTGGTAGCGGGTCATACGGTCCTGCTTCATCTGCTCAAACTTGCGTTTCAACTCCGTCTGGCGCTCTCCCTTCTTCTGGGCTCGGCCCACGTAGACCTGTCGCCCGTTGAAATCCTTCCCGTTCATCTCGTCTACAGCCTGAGAACGTAACGGATAAAGGCGGCCCCGTTGAGGTCAAGAATTCACTGTCTTTCATAGGACACGTAGCTCTATTCAACGTCCAGATAAGCGATAATAAGGAAATGTGCGGTACAACTCACCCTCTGAGCATCCTCGTGCCTCTCAAAGCTGACGGCCGAACCCTCGGGACTTCCCGCTGTCGTCCGTCATCACCCTGATGCTCAGGGCCGGTCCTGGAACAGTAGAACCCAACACAAAACGACATCAAATTCTAACTCTACGGAACCGACATTTACAACACGAGGGGGAAAAAATCGACAATCTGGGCTAGATTCCATTATATTGCCGTGAGAAAACATTTATTTATTGGACATTAATCAGGTCCCTCCCTCCTCCCTTGGTGCCGTTTGCTCCCTAATGAACACACCCCCGGGTGTAGAACAGCACGTGGACCCCCGGGTGTAGAACAGCACGTGGACCCCCGGGTGTAGAACAACAGCACGTGGACCCCCGGGTGTAGAACAACAGCACGTGGACCCCCGGGTGTAGAACAACACGTGGACCCCCAGCGTGGAACAGAGCACGTGGCAGACACTTACCATATTTCCCAAACAGCTCCCTGAGCTTCTCGTCGTCCATGTCCTCTCCGAAGTTCTTGATGTACACGTTGGTGAACTCTCTGGCTCTGGCTCCGAGCTCAGCCTCGCGCTCTTTGCGGGATTTGAAACGCCCGACGAACCTATTGTATGTTAATAAAATAATATTGTTAGTTGAACAGTGTGTTGAAAGGGCTTCCTGTTCTGTAGAGTTGGGGAGGGAGGTGAGCTTGGTGGCGTATGTTACCACCATTTTGACTAAACCACCCCCATGGAAAGAGGATTGGGTTTGATAAAGCTGTGAGGAGAGAAGCACAAGGCTACAGAGCAACAGTTCTTTATTAGTGGACACTTGAAACAAACAAAAAAAACCTTGAGTTAGTCAAATTAAAAGTTTAGAACTCACACAAAACAAAATCATGCTTTAAAAATCAAACCAATTCTTTTGAATCTAGTTGAAATTGAAAACCAGTTCGCGTTTACAACTCAAGTTACATTTCTGTACGGGTTGAGTTGCATTTTAACTCTGTAAACAGCTGACTAGCCCCTTCCCTACCACCCCCATCTATTATTGATTACGTCTCTAAGTTCACGAGGACTGATCACACTTACACTTTTCTGTCATTGAGCAGCATGCCGTTCATTTTCTCAATGGCTCTTTCAGCCGCCTCCTGGGTCTCAAAATGCACAAAGCCATAGCCTTTTGAGCCATTCTCATCACAAACCACCTGGGAGAAGAAACATCGAGAGCACAGGCGGTGGTTTTAAAAACACCATGCGCACCAAAACAACAGACTCAGAATCCAACACACATTTCAACCAACACTGGGGGGTTGAACAACACAGCACATGGCAACCACACACAGCCAGAAAGCGTCTCTCTCATCCTACCTTGCAGGATAGGATGTTTCCGAACGCCGAGAAGGTGTCATAGAGGGCCTTGTTGTCAATGGACTTGTCCAGGTTCTTGATGAAGATGTTGCCCACCCCACTCTTCCTCAGGGAAGGGTCACGCTGAGACCACATGATACGCAGAGGTCTCCTTTGATGACGTCAAAGTTCATGGTGTCCAGGGCACGTTCAGCTAGAAAACACATATCGGGAGCCGTGTACCATTAAGAATGCGGTTGAAGGAAACCGCGCCATTTGCAGCCAATACTCCCAATTTAATTATTGAACCTACAACAAATTAGGACAGTGAAAGACTCGTTGGCCTTACATAGCTTGCTGAACTGAAACCATGTTAGATCAAATGTTGACGCGTGATTATGTACTTACACCTATAATGTTATTCATCACACCGGATTGACATTTTAATTTTTTTGGTGCAACGTGAACGTGTGAGCCACGTCATGTTATATATATATATATATATATATATTTTTTTTTACTGGTGATACCATTACGATTAAATACGATGTATTATTATTATCTAAAAAATAATAAATAATAAATAAAAATAATAAATATAAAATAATAATATAATAAAATAGTTACCATCGGCTGGTTGTTGAAAGTTGACGTAGGCATATCCGAGGGATCGCCGAGTGATCATGTCCCTGCAGACCCGGATGGAGAGGATGGGCCCGGCGGGGGCTGAACTTCTCGTACAGCATGGCCTCGGTGATATCCTGGTGCAGGTCGCCCACGTACAGGAGGCCATCGGGTAACTGGGGGCGCTTGGATTCATTATGGGGTTTTTAAATAACTAATACGGAGGGGAATAAACACGTTACGTTGTCAGGTTAACGTGAAATGGTGTCTTATGACACCGAAGATTTGCTGTTTGCTAAAAAAAATGAAATAAAAATAAATGTTTTGACGTTAACTACTTCGCACTTAGGCCCTAAAAAAAAGCAATGCGGGCCGGTTGGCTAATTCTGCTACGTTACCTTCGGGAGGAAATAAATTACAAAATAAAAGTTTAATAGTAGCTACGACTAGTTAACGTTACAATAATAACAGATGCGACAACAACAAAAAATCCCCTGCTACGTTATAGCTTCTAGCTAATAAAATAATCATAAAATGTCTCGGTTAACTATTAAAATGAAATCACCCCACGCCTTTCCAGCAATGTTATCAAAATGGAACAAAATGACCTTCTCTTCCGAAATCTCGTCCTATTTTCGACGGGTTACTTGTTAAATCCTGCTTCACCGAGTTTTTTCTTTTTCTTACAAAAAAATAATCTTCCCTTGTGTTTATTTATTTTATATATTTTTTTTGTGTTTTTTTTTTGATAATAAAATGTGTGCCGAGGCTCCGGAACACACTCTAGCGTAGCTACGCAGAAGGGAATGAACATGTGGTCATGTGCTGTTGAACCCCCTTAAAACACAGATCTCGCAGATTCTCGCGTTGGTTTGCGTCATCTGATCCTATCAACGCGAGATCTTATTAATCAAAGACCTCTTTGATCAATTACACGTATTGTTTTTTTTGTTGTTGTTTTGTTTTCTTCTTCAATTCTACCAAATAATATTCCTTGATTTGACCGCTATTGCTGCTCTCAAATTTCTGCTGTTAGCAAATGCAACACAGCCATTGGTCTTTGAGGTAAAAACAAGTTCACGCATGGTTGTATATCTATAACGGGTGGAAACAGCATTCACTGGTTCCTGTCTTCAGGTTCAAGACAGACAGTAACTCATATGAGCAGGATGGCTGGTCGATGCCCACATTTTCTTCCCGAAAATAATGACTATAATACATAGAAAACGCATGTAATGTTATATCACACAGATACGTTGTTTTGCATGTGGGTTTTTGGATTTAACTGAGTGGTTTTGGATAATATACATTCTATCAGTCAATGCCAAACTCTACCAGCATTCGGCTGGTGTTAATTTCCCTCCCCGCTGATGAGGGTGTCCGTCTGGTAAATGTGCAGATGCTGTACTTTTGAGTCATAAAGACATTCGCAGTATGCGTGCAGTACCTGTTTTAGCTATTTTTTATTTGTTATATACTAAACCAAGATAGACCAAAGCTTATCGTTCCAAATGGGAGCCAAATTAATCATAGTGGGACAGAACGAGCAAGGAGGTGGGCAGAGCCAAGCAAGAGCTATTCAATTCTATTGGTGCGTTCAAGCATTCATTTGCATGTTTCCGTTAGGGAACGCCTACTCATTGAAGTGCGCATGTGTAAGAACTCATTTCTCGTTTGCATTCCTAAACAACAACCATTCAACAACAACAACAAAAACGTTGGCAAAGGTTAAAGTCTACAAAACGCAGTCCACTCTGTTTGATATTTTATTCTAGTTTTGGAAACAGAAACTGTATGGAGTTCAAATGTTTCATAGATGAGAAAATGAGCAGAATTTTGTCATAAATTCATTTCGTTCCATCTTCTCCACCGCTGACCACTGGACTTCCTCTCATTACCATATTTGGTAGTGAGTGGAACACGCCAACCAGATGCTTCACATTGAAACTTCTGGCAAAATGTATGGCTCATTGTTCTGTGGTTTTTGTTGTAATGTTTTTTTTTCCTCCACTGTACACCTTCAGCCTGCTCTTTCCTCTCACAACCACCAGGGGAAGCAGCCAGTAGGAGAACCTACTTTAACCACACCTGTCTGAGCCCAAACCTGGGCCTGCTTCAGTGTATTTCTGTGGCGGTGAAAACTGTGATTTGAACCTCAAATGAGTCCGTAGCCTGGTGTGTAAAAGTGCCCACATGTACAAAACTCTGTCTGGAATACCTGCCCCCCTCCCCTAAATAAATCCTCATCCTGAAACTATATCAGACCACAAATTCCAGAGGTGGGGTTTCAGTGCTAACCACATGTACGACTCCTGCTGTGGTGCATTGGGGTACCAATTGTTTCAGTCTCTCTGATAGACGGGTTTCGGTTCTGGGTGTTGAAATGACTATTGTTTTACCCCAGTGGGAGGTGTGGCTGGGTTCAGGATCTATACACATGTTAATTAAACCCCAGAGCTTCTCTCACCGTCTCCAGTCTCACTGATAAGGAGTTATGTCAACAATAGTCTGTTTCACTCTCGGTATGCATGAGCGGAATGTAACAAGGTTTCTGAGGTCCTGGCTGTGAATATCATGCATTCCACCGAGGACCAATGGGAGGGTTCTAACGAGACACTGAGGAGCCAATGGGAGGTTCTAACGAGACACTGAGGAGCCAATGGGAGGGGTTCTAATGAGACACTGAGGAGCCAATGGGAGGGGTTCTAGCCAGACACTGAGGAGCCAATGGGAGGGTTCTAATGAGACACAGAGAGCCAATGGGAGGGGTTCTAACCCAGACACTGAGGAGCCAATGGGAGGTTCTAATGAGACACTGAGGAGCCAATGTGAGGGGTTCTAATGAGACACTGAGCCAATGCGAGGGTTCTAATGAGACACAGAGGAGCCAATGGGAGAGGGTTCTAATGAGACACTGAGGAGCCAATGGGAGGGGTTCTAATGAGACACAGAGGAGCCAATGGGAGGGGTTCTAATGAGACACTGAGGAGCCAATGGGAGGGTTCTAAAGCTGTGGGTTTAATGGACCAGCACTCTAACACTAGACTACCCTGTCTCCCCCCCTCTAACCACTAGACTACCTGCCTCCCCCTCTAACCACTAGACTACCTGCCCTCCCCCTCTCCCTCAACCACTAGACTACCTGCCTCCCCCTCTCCTCTAACCACTAGACTACCCTGTCTCCCCCTCAACCACTCAGACTACCTGCCTCCCTCCCTCTAACCACTAGACTACCTGCCTCCCCTCTAACCACTAGACTACCTGCCCCTCCCCCCTCCTAACCACTGGACTACCTGCCTCCCCTCCCCTAACCACTAGACTACCTGCCTCCCCTCCCCCCTAACCACTAGACTACCTGCCTCCCCTCCCCCTCTAACCACTAGACTACCTGCCTCCCCCTCTAACCACTAGACTACTGCCCCTCCCCCTCTAACCACTAGACTACCTGCCTCCCCTCTAACCACTAGACTACCTAACCACACTAGACTACCTGCCTCCTCCCCCCAACCACTAGACTACCTGCCTCCCCTCCCACAGACTCTAACCACTGGACTACCTGCCTCCCCTACCTCCTCCCTCTAAACCACTAGACTACCTGCCTCCCCTCCCCTCTAACCACTGGACCACCTGCCTCCCCTCCCCCTCTAACCACTAGACTACCTGCCTCCCCTCCCTAACCACTAGACTACCTGCCTGCCTCCCCTCCCCTCTAACCACTAGACCACCTGCCTCCCCCTCCCCTCTAACCACTAGACTACCTGCCTCCCCTCCTCTAACCCTAGACTACCTGCTAACTCACTAACCACTAGGCCTCCCCTCTAACTCCCTCTCCCCTCCCACCAGACTCTTGCCTCCCTCAACCACTAGACCACCTGCCTCCCAACCACCAGGTCCCCTCTAACCACTAGACTACCTGCCTCCTCCCCCCTCTAACCACTAGACTACCTGCCTCCCCTCCCTCTCTAACCACTGGACTACCTGCCTCCCCTCCCCTCCACTAACCACTAGGCTACCTGCCTCCCCCTCTAACCACTAGGTTAACCACTAGCTACTCCCCCCTCCTCTAACCACTAGACTACTGCCTGCCCTCCCCCTCTAACCACTAGACTACCTGCCTCCCCCTCTAACCACTAGGCTACCTCTCCCAAACCACTAGACTACTTGCCTCCCCTCCCCCTCTAACCACTAGACTACCTGCCTCCCCCTCTAAACCACTAGACTACCTGCCTCCCCTCCCTCCCCTAACCACTAGACTACCTGCCTCCCCTCTCTAACCACTAGGCCTGCCTCCTAACCACTAGGCACTCTAACCACTAGACTACCTGCCTCCCCCCTCTCTAACCACTAGACTACTTGCCTCCCCTCTAACCACTAGGCTACCTGCCTCCTCTAACCACTAGACTACCTGCCTCCCCTCCTCTAACCACTAGACTACCTGCCTCCCTCTAACCACTAGACTACCTGCCTCCTCTAACCACTAGACTACCTGCCTCCCTCTCTAACCACTAGGCTACCTGCCTCCTCTAACCACTAGGCTACCTGCCTCCCCCTCTAACCCCTAGACTACTTGCCTCCCCCTCCCCTCTAACCACTAGACTACCTGCCTCCCCTCTAACCACTAGGCTACCTGCCTCCTCTAACCACTAGACTACCTGCCTCCCCTCCCCCTCCCCCTCTAACCACTAGACTACCTGCCTCCCCCTCTAACCACTAGGCTACCTGCCTCCTCTAACCACTAGGCTACCTGCCTCCTCTAACCACTAGACTACCTGCCTCCCCTCCCCTCTAACCACTAGACTACCTGCCTCCCCTCTAACCACTAGACTACCTGCCTCCCCTCCCCTCTAACCACTAGACTACCTGCCTCCCCCTCTAACCACTAGGCTACCTGCCTCCTCTAACCACTAGACTACCTGCCTCCCCTCTAACCACTAGACTACCTACCTCCCCTCCCCTCTAACCACTAGACTACCTGTCATTTCCACTGTTATTGAGTCGACAACACTGATTGGAAGGTGAGTGTTCAAATGAAATCAAACTTTATTTATCACATGCGCTCAATACAACCGGTTTAGACCTTACCGTGTAACGCTGCTTTACATGCTCTTAACTTAACCAAACCATTCAGTTCAAGAAAGAGTTATGAAAATATTTACCAAATAAAGTAAAACAATATTTAAAATAAGTAACACAATAAAATAAAATAACGAGTTCAGGTTAGTCGAGGTCATTTGTTCATATAAGTAGGGGTAAAGTGACTATGCATAGATAAAACAGCGAGTTGCAGTCGTGTGGGGGGGGGCAATGTAAATAATCCAGGTGGCCAGTTGAGTAATTGTTCAGCAGTTTTATGGCTTGGGGAAGAACAATTAATCAAATGGCCATCGGACAATTTACATTGACACCCCCCATTTGTTTTTAAACTGCTGCTACTCGCATTTGAGTAATTGTTCAGCAGTCTTATGGCTTGGGAAGAACAATTAATCAAATGGCCCCCGCCCCCTCCCCCCACCCCTCATGAACATTCCCCTGATTCAGAATCTAGTTTTATCAGGGCCATGTAACCATTGGGCCGGCCAGCATAGGGCTCAGCAACATTCTAATGACATTCTGAATCAGAATCTAGTTTTATCAGGGCCATGTAACCATTGGGCCGGCCAGCATAGGGCTCAGCAACATTCTAATGACATTCTGATTCAGAATCTAGTTTTATCAGGGCCGTGTAACCATTGGGCCGGCCAGCATAAGGCTCAGCAACATTCTAATGACAAACACCATACGAGAGATGTTATACTGTGGCCCTACTTTCAGCGTTCTGCACCGTCCAATGGGAGCAGCCAGATCATTTTGGATACTGGTGTTGAAAATATGTCTAAAATGTAACAGTTTCCAGACTGAGATTTACTAAAACAACAACAGATATACCTCATTGGTATTTATTATGGATCCCCATTAGTTCCTGCCAAGACAGCAGCTACTCTTCCAGGGGTTTATTATGGATCCCCATTAGTTCCTGTCAAGACAGCAGCTACTCTTCCAGGGGTTTATTATGGATCCCCATTAGTTCCTGCCAAGACAGCAGCTACTCTTCCTGGGGTTTATTATGGATCCCCATTAGTTCCTGTCAAGGCAGCAGCTACTCTTCCTGGGGTTTATTATGGATCCCCATTAGTTCCTGCCAAGAGCAGCTACTCTTCCTGGGGTTTATTATGGATCCCCATTAGTTCCTGTCAAGGCAGCAGCTTCTCTTCCTGGGGTTTATTATGGATCCCCATTAGTTCCTGCCAAGACAGCAGCTACTCTTCCAGGGGTTTATTATGGATCCCCATTAGTTCCTGCCAAGACAGCAGCTACTCTTCCAGGGGTTTTATGGATCCCCATTAGTTCCTGCCAAGACAGCAGCTACTCTTCCTGGGGTTTATTATGGATCCCCATTGTTCCTGTCAAGGCAGCAGCTACTCTTCCTGGGGTTTATTATGGATCCCCATTAGTTCCTGCCAAGGCAGCAGCTACTCTTCCTGGGGTTTATTATGGATCCCCATTAGTTCCTGTCAAGGCAGCAGCTTCTCTTCCTGGGGTTTATTATGGATCCCCATTAGTTCCTGCCAAGGCAGCAGCTACTCTTCCTGGGGTTTATTATGGATCCCCATTAGTTCCTGTCAAGGCAGCAGCTTCTCTTCCTGGGGTTTATTATGGATCCCCATTAGTTCCTGCCAAGGCAGCAGCTACTCTTCCTGGGGTTTATTATGGATCCCCATTAGTTCCTGTCAAGGCAGCAGCTACTCTTCCTGGGGTTTATTATGGATCCCCATTAGTTCCTGCCAAGGCAGCAGCTACTCTTCCTGGGGTTTATTATGGATCCCCATTAGTTCCTGTCAAGGCAGCAGCTACTCTTCCCGGGGTTTATTATGGATCCCCATTAGTTCCTGTCAAGGCAGCAGCTACTCTTCCTGGGGTTTATTATGGATCCCCATTAGTTCCTGTCAAGGCAGCAGCTACTCTTCCTGGGGTTTATTATGGATCCCCATTAGTTCCTGTCAAGGCAGCAGCTTCTCTTCCTGGGGTTTATTATGGATCCCCATTGGTTCCTGCCGAGGCAGCAGCTACTCTTCCTGGGGTTTATTATGGATCCCCATTAGTTCCTGTCAAGGCAGCAGCTTCTCTTCCTGGGGTTTATTATGGATCCCCATTAGTTCCTGCCGAGGCAGCAGCTACTCTTCCTGGGGTTTATTATGGTTCCCCATTAGTTCCTGCCAAGGCAGCAGCTTCTCTTCCTGGGGTTTATTATGGATCCCCATTAGTTCCTGTCAAGGCAGCAGCTACTCTTCCTGGGGTTTATTATGGATCCCCATTAGTTCCTGTCAAGACAGCAGCTACTCTTCCTGGGGTTTATTATGGATCCCCATTAGTTCCTGCCAAGGCAGCAGCTTCTCTTCCTGGGGTTTATTATGGATCCCCATTAATTCCTGCCAAGGCAGCAGCTTCTCTTCCTGGGGTTTATTATGGATCCCCATTAGTTCCTGCCAAGCCAGCTGCTACTCCAGGTCATCTATAAGTCCATGCTTGGTAAAACTCTGCCTTATCTCAGCTCACTGGTCATGATAACAACACTCACCCCCTAGCACGCTCTCCAGCAGGTATATCTCACTGGTCACCATAACAACACTCACCCCCTAGCACGCGCTCCAGCAGGTATATCTCACTGGTCACCATAACAACACTCACCCCCTAGCACGCGCTCCAGCAGGTATATCTCACTGGTCATCCCCAAAACAAACACCTCATTTGGTCGCCTTTCCTTCCAGTTCTCTGCTGCCATTGACTGGTACGATTTGCAAAAATCTCTGAAGCTGGAGACTCATATCTCCCTCACTAACTTTAAACGTAATCTGAGCAAATATATAAATATATGCCATTTAGCAGACGCTTTTATCCAAAGCGACTTACAGTCATGTGTGCATACATTCTACGTATGGGTGGTCCCGGGGATCGAACCCACAACCCTGGCGTTAAAAGCGCCATGCTCTACCAACTGAGCTACAGAAGGACCAGCAGCTAGAGCAGCTAACCGATCGCTGCAGCTGTACTTAGTCCATCTGTAAATAGCCCACCCAATCTACCTACCTCATCCCCATATTGTTTTTATTTACTTTTCTGCTCTTTTGCACACCAGTATTTCTACTTGCACATCATCTGCACATCTATCACTCCAGTGTTAATTTGATACATTGTAATTACTTCGCTACTATTGGCCTATTTATTGCCTTACCTCCTCATGCCATTTGCACACACTGTATATAGACTTTCTTTTTTCTATTGTGTTATTGACTGTACGCTTGTTAATTCCATGTATAACTCTGTGTTGTTGTTTGTGTCGCACTGCTTTGCTTTATCTTGGCCAGGTCGCAGTTGTAAATGAGAACTTGTTCTCACCTGGCCAACCTGGTTAAATAAAGGGTTAGGGTTATATATATATATATATATATATATATAAATACCTGGTTAAATAAAGGGTTAGGGTTATATATATATATAAATACCTGGTTAAATAAAGGGTTAGGGTTATATATATATATACTATATAAATACCTGGTTAAATACAGGGTTAGGGTTATATATATATATATATATATATATGTATAAATACCTGGTTAAATAAAGGGTTATTATATATATATATATATATATAAATAAAGGGTTAGGGTTATATATATAAATACCTGGTTAAATAAAGGGTTATATATATATATAAATACCTGATTAAATAAAGGGTTAGGGTTATATATATATATATATGTATAAATACCTGGTTAAATAAAGGGTTAGGGTTATATATATATATATATATATATATATAAATACCTAGTTAAATAAAAGGGTTATATATATATATATAATACCTGATTAAATAAAGGGTTAGGGTATATATATATATATATGTATAAATACCTGGTTAAATAAAGGGTTAGGGTTATATATATATATATATATATATATAAATATATTATATATATATATAAATACCTGGTTAAATAAAGGGTTAGGGTTATATATATATATATAAATACCTGGTTAAATAAAGGGTTAGGGTTATATATATATATATATATATATAAATATAAATATATATAAATACCTGGTTAAATAAAGGGTTATATATATATATATATATATATATATAAATATGGTTAAATAAAAGGGTTATATATATATATATATAAATATGGTTAAATAAAGGGTTATTATATATATAAATACCTGGTTAAATAAAGGGTTATATATATATATATAAATACCTGGTTAAATAAAGGGTTAGGGTTATATATATATATGTATAAATACCTGGTTAAATAAAGGGTTATATATATATATATAAATACCTGGTTAAATAAAGGGTTAGGGTTATATATATATATATATAAATACCTGGTTAAATAAAGGGTTAGGGTTATATATATATATATATATATAAATATATATATATATATATATATATAAATACCTGGTTAAATAAAGGGTTAGGGTTATATATATATATATATATATATATATATATATATATATAAATATAAATATATATATAAATACCTGGTTAAATAAAGGGTTAGGGTTATATATATATATATAAATACCTGGTTAAATAAAGGGTTAGGGTTATATATATATAAATACCTGGTTAAATAAAGGGTTATATATATATATATATATAAATACCTGGTTAAATAAAGGGTTAGGGTTATATATATATATAAATACCTGTATAAATACCTGGTTAAATAAAAGGGTTAGGGTTATATATATATATATAAATACCTGGTTAAATAAAGGGTTAGGGTTATATATATATATAAATACCTGGTTAAATAAAGGGTTAGGGTTATATATATATATAAATACCTGGTTAAATAAAGGGTTAGGGTTATATATATATATATATAAATACCTGGTTAAATAAAGGGTTAGGGTTATATATATATAAATAAAGGGTATAAATACCTGGTTAAATAAAGGGTTAGGGTTATATATATATATAAATACCTAAATAAAGGGTTATATATATAAATACCTGGTTAAATAAAGGGTTAGGGTTATATATATATATAAATAAATATCTGGTTAAATAAAGGGTTATATATATATAAATACCTGGTTAAATAAAGGGTTATATATATATAAATACCTGGTTAAATATATATATATATAAATACCTATTAAATAAAGGGTTATATATATATATATATATAAATACCTGGTTAAATATATATATATATATATAAATAAAGGGTTATTATATATATATATATATATATATATATAAAATACCTGGTTAAATAAAGGGTTAGGGTTATATATATATATAAATACCTGGTTAAATAAAGGGTTATATATATAAATACCTGGTTAAATAAAGGGTTAGGGTTATATATATATATATAAATACCTGGTTAAATAAAGGGTTATATATATATATATATAAATACCTGGTTAAATAAAGGGTTATATATATATATATATATATAAATACCTGGTTAAATAAAGGGTTAGGGTTATATATATATATAAATACCTGGTTAAATAAAGGGTTAGGGTTATATATATATATATAAATACCTGGTTAAATAAAGGGTTATATATATATATATATAAATACCTGGTTAAATAAAGGGTTAGGGTTATATATATATATAAATACCTGGTTAAATAAAGGGTTATATATATATATAAATACCTGGTTAAATAAAGGGTTAGGGTTATATATATATATATATATATATAAATACCTGGTTAAATAAAGGGTTATATATATATATATATATAAATACCTGGTTAAATAAAGGGTTATATATATATATATATATATAGAAATACCTGGTTAAATAAAGGGTTAGGGTTATATATATATATAGAAATACCTGGTTAAATAAAGGGTTTTATATATATATATATAAATACCTGGTTAAATAAAGGTGAAATAAATCAAATAAAACTCTTCCTGAGGTTCAGCAAAATGAGAGCCGTTATAGAACATACATTACAATACAATGATGAATTTACTGTGTTTTAAATGAGGCCTCTCCTCCTGGTTACACTCGTGACCATGTCCCCCGTACGATAGCAAATTTCAATTTACAAAAATAAAATTATGTTTTCATTTTTTGAGCTTCCAGTCATGAAATCTATGCAGCCGACTCAATCCGTTTTTATAGCTACTGTTTACAGGCCTCCTGGGCCATATACAGCGTTCCTCATTGAGTTCCTGAATTCCTATCGGACCTTGTAGTCATAGCAGATAATATTCACATTTTTGGTGACTTTAATATTCACATGGAAAAGTCCACAGACCCACTCCAAAAGGCTTTCGGAGCCATCATCGACTCAGTGGGTTTTGTCCAACATGTCTCCAGACCTACTCACTGTCACAGTCATACTCTGGACATAGTTTTGTCCCATTGAATAAATGTGGATCTTAATGTTTTTCCTCACAATCCTGGACTATCGGACCACCATTTTATTACGTTTGCAATCGCAACAAATAATCTGCTCAGACCAACCAAGGAACATCAAAAGTCGTGCTATAAATTCACAGACAACACAAAGATTCCTTGATGCCCTTCCAGACTCCCTCTGCCTACCCAAGGACGCCAGAGGACAAAAATCAGTTAACCACCTAACTGAGGAACTCAATTTAACCTTGCGCAATACCCTAGATGCAGTTGCACCCCTAAAAACTAAAAACATTTGTCATAAGAAACTAGCTCCCTGGTACACAGAAAATACCCGAGCTCTGAAGCAAACTTCCAGAAAATTGGAACAGAAATGGCTCCACACCAAACTGGAAGTCTTCCGACTAGCTTGGAAAGACGGTACCGTGCAGTACCGAATAGCCCTTACTGCTGCTCGATCATCCTATTTTTCTAACTTAATTGAGGAAAATAAGAACAATTCTAAATATATTGTTGATACTGTGGCAAAGCTAACTAAAAAGCAGCATTCCCCAAGTGAGGATGTATTTCACTTTAGCAGTGATAAATTCATGAACTTCTTTGAGGAAAGATTATGATTATTAGAAAGCAAATTACGGACTCCTCTTTAAATCTGCGTATTTCTCCAAAGCTCAGTTGTCCTGAGTCTGCACCACTCTCCCAGGACCTAGGATCAAGAGAGACGCTCAAGTGTTTTAGTACTATATCTCTTGACACAATGATGAAAATAATCATGGCCTCTAAACCTTCAAGCTGCATACTGGACCCTATTCCAACTAAACTACTGAAAGAGCTGCTTCCTGTGCTTGGCCCTCCTATGTTGAACATAATAAACGGCTCTCTATCCAATCGGATGTACAAACTCACTAAAAGTGGCAGTAATAAAGCCTCTTGTGAAAAGCCAAACCTTGACCCAGAAAATATAAAACTATCGGCCTATATCGAATCTTCCATTCCTCTCAAAAATTTGAGAAAGCTGTTGTGCAGCAACTCACTGCCTTCCTGAAGACAAACAATGTATACGAAATGCTAGTCTGGTGCTAGTCAGATTGTCTCAGTACGGTACAGCACTTAGAGATATTCAAACGTACTGTCATGGGGGTTTGTGCTTCTCATCAGGGTGCTGTAGGAGGAAGTCGTAGGACCTTGAGAGCTTCTGGAAAGGACTGAGTGACTGGACTGGATAGGACTGAGTGACTGGAATGG
>NW_025745156.1:0-61981 GCF_021184085.1 Oncorhynchus gorbuscha
ATTCCTGGTTGTTGACATAGTACTTACTTGAACTGTAATAGCAAAATAGTCGAAGAAACTCTATTTTTGTACCGTTCATTTGGATATTAAAGAAAATCTGCCAAAATGGAGTCTCAGATCCGCCAGAACTATCACCACGATTGCGAAGCTGCTATCAACCGGATGATCAACTTGGAGATGTTTGCCTCCTACACCTACACTTCAATGGTAAGGAGTTTACCAAGGTGACCGTTTTGTTTTACCTTTATTATTCGTAGGCCTAAATGCCTCACCTTTTTATTATGTTGGTCTATTTAATTAATAGCCAAGAAATTCCGTGAAGTGCATATTTGTTTTTTTCAAATGAAGCCGGGAATCTATCCTGTCTTGGGCAGAGCGCGTAACAACTCCTTGGCAGGTTAATCGGTAGATTACCAAGTAGACTACAGACTAGATTGAGTCATGCCTTTGTCATAAAGTTTAGTTGCCACAACGAATACAACGCCCAGTCACGTTTGGCATGTTCTTTTTATATTTTTCTAACCTTAGTTTTATGTTTATCCACCCAGGGTTTCTATTTCTCCCGTGACGATGTGGCTCTGCCTGGTTTCGCGCATTTCTTCAAGGAGAACAGCGACGAGGAGCGGGAGCACGCCGACAAGCTACTCTCCTTCCAGAACAAGCGAGGTGGACGCATTTTACTCCAGGACATCAAGGTGAGCGCCTGAGCGTCGAAAAACACATTTAGATTGTAGACCGATAAATGTCTTTACCACTTGTACACTCTCCTCCACGGAGTAAGTTGATCTAGAGAACCTGTAGTCCTGAACATACTGCCTCTAACCACTGAACTGAAAGTGTAAGGGGTGTAACTAAACTTTATCCTAACCTTAACATCTGCTAGTAGTCTAGTCATTAACATTTTCTGTGTTCACTCTGTCTTGTGTAGAAGCCAGAACGTGATGAGTGGGGCAATGGGCTGGAGGCAATGCAGTGTGCTCTGCAGCTGGAGAAGAATGTGAACCAGGCCCTGCTGGACCTGCACAAGATTGCCTCTGACAAGGTTGACCCCCATGTAAGTTATGGTGGAACCACATGTATGTATCACATAGAATACAGGAGATCAGGTTGTATCTCTGCTAATTAATGACATGATTGTGACCTGCTTAACATGCACACAATAGTCCACAGATGCACACTATGCCGTTAATGCATACGTTTGCAAAAGGTGCAGCAGGTTGTCTAGTGGTTAGAGCTTTGGGCCAGTAACAGAGGTTGCTGGTTTGAATCCCGGAGCTGAGAAGGTAAAAATGTTCCGCCCCTGAACGAGGCAGTTAACCCACTGGCATCCTAATGTGGAACAATGTAGATAAGGAGTGTTTCTAAACTGACTTGCCTTGTTAAATAATAAACTGCAGAATCTCATCTTCCCTGAGTCCATTACCACCAGGCTCTTGTGTGTCACTATCTACAATGGTCTGTATTCGTTCTCTTGTCTGACCTGTGTTTTCCCTCTGTAGCTGTGTGACTTCCTGGAGACTCATTACCTGAATGAGCAGGTGGAGGCCATTAAGAAGCTGGGAGACCACATCACCAACCTCACCAAGATGGATGCTGTCAAAAACAAGATGGCAGAGTACCTGTTTGACAAGCACACCCTGGGAGGCCAGAGCTAAACCACTTCCATCCCCAGGCTACGGCCTCCAGCCTCAGAGCAGGACTCCTTGGTTCTCTGATAAAGCCAGGAGGATCTGCTTTTATAGGGAGGGGAGTGTTAAACTGGTGAATTGCAACACTGCTGTGACATTGATGTTTCTGTTCACAACACTACTGTATTGGAGGCAAGGCTTCTTGTAAAACAATAAAAAAATATCACTGAAGTTTGTTGCTGTTTTCTAAGTGTTGACCTGTAGTAATGGATGTGGCATCAGTCTATTGAGGTGCTTTGCTCTTTTACTGAGCATCTTCATACAGTGATAAATACTGACTATTGTAGACTTACTAGTGGCTGAGGGTCATAACAATAGGAGAAGCTTAACATGAGTTTCAAAAGGATGTAACCTCTGACCACAGAGGGTGTCCTTTACCGTATCTTGTAATAGTGCCATGTCAATTAAGGACCCAGCTGTCAACTCTAGCGCTGTAGGAGTATAATTGTTACCTACAATTGATGTAGACCTTTACACTGTGCGTCACAAGTTTATTAGACAGCCTAGAGGTCAATCAAAACCTTTAGCCAGCTGTTATGGCACATTTCTCTAGTGATGAAGTTTGGCTCTGACTGACAAATTGTCACTCATTGTGTTTATTTCAGTTGGTAATGCCCAATAGTTCCCCTACAGCAAATTATGAACTGAATACTCAAAGGAATGATTCTACAAGCCTCTTGTTCTTAAGGGGCTTATTTGAGCTGTCATATGGTTGTAACGCTACTGTTACTTTACATAAGTTACTGAACGCTGTCATTTTAGTAATTAACAGGCAAGCCAAACTTTAATACTTGAACTGAGAAATATTGTTTTCAAGATATAGTAAAGGAGTTTCTTGGGGCTAGACCACTTGGTTAAAGGGGAAGATGGTCTAATCGGCAATGGAATTTTCAATTACGCTTCAACTTTATACAACCAATTATTGACATGGTAAAATTGAGTACATTTGTACTGGTATTGAATATCTTGGTTAATATTTGGGGTGAAGTTTCGCAGCTTTGTCATTCTATTTGAAAACATATTTTACACAAAGCCACAAAGAGGGCCAGAGATTTGTAGTCTGATGTACTCAAAAAGGCCACTAAGATGGCATCTGATTAAATTGTATATTCCTTAATTTCCCAGCATTTGTATTTATGGATCCCTATTAGCTGCTGCTTTCAGACTGGGTGGCAATAAATAAGTTAGTCCTAAATACATGAATTTCAAAAACTAAAGGCATTGTATTTGGGACATAAAATAAAAGCACTAAACCCTGAATCTCAACTAATTCTTGTAATGGATAATGTGGAAATGTAACAAGTTGAGAATAAACTTCTGAAATGGTAAAAGCATATGGATACAACACTAGCTAAGATGGGGATAGATCTGTCCATAATAAAGCACTGCTCTGCCTTAACAACGCTATCAACAAGGTAGGTTCTACAGGCCCTTGTTTTGTCGCACCTGGACTACTGTCCAGTCATGTGGTCAGGTGCCACAAAAAAGGACTTAGGAAAATTACAATTGGCCCAGAACTGGCCTGCACGGCTCACACTTAAATGCACAGAGAGCTACCAGACATTCCACCAGGTCTCTTCACAATTCCCAAGTCCAGGACAGACTATGGGAGGTGCACAGTACTACAGAGAGCCATGACATGGCTGCTATTCCACATCAAGTAACTCATGCAAGCAGTAAAGTAAGATTTAAAACCATAAAAACACAATTACATATTCACTATAGATACACACACATTGATTTTGTGTTGTAGATGTGGTGGTAGAGTAGTGGCCTGAGTGGGAACCCTTAATATTTTGTGAAATCTGTTTAATGTAAGGTTAGTTTTAATGTATAGAACTGCCTTTATTTTGCCGGACCCCATGAAGAGTAATAGGGATCCATAAATACAAATGTTGGGAAATTAAGGAATATGCAATTTAATCAGATGCCATCTAGTGGCCTTTTTGAGTACATAGACTACAAATCTCTGGCCCTCTGTGGCTTTGTGTAAAATATGTTTTCAAATAGAATGACAAAGCTGCGAAACTTCACCCCAAATATTAACCAAGATATTCAATACCAGTACAAATGTACTCAATTTTACCATGTCGATAATTGGTTGTATAAAGTTGAAGCGTAATTGAAAATTCCATTGCCGATTAGACCATCTTCCCCTTTAACCAAGTGGTCTAGCCCCAAGAAACTCCTTTACTATATCTTGAAAACAATATTTCTCAGTTCAAGTATTAAAGTTTGGCTTGCCTGTTAATTACCAAAATGACAGCGTTCAGTAACTTAACAGTAGCGTTGTAACCATATGACAGCTCAAATAAGCCCCTTAAGAACGAGAGGCTTGTAGAATTATTCCTTTGAGTATTCAGTTCATAATTTGCTGTAGGGGAACTATTGGGCATTACCAACTGAAATAAACACAATGAGTGACAATTTGTCAGTCAGAGCCCAACTTCCCATCACTAGAGAAATGTGCCATAACAGCTGGCTAGCGACTTTGATTGACCTCTTGGCTGTCTAATAAACTTGTGATGCACAGCGTAAAGGTCTACATCAATTGTAGGTAACAATTTCACTCCTACGGCGCTAGAGTTGACAGCTGGGTCCTTAATTGACATGGAACTATTACAAGATACAGTAAAGGACAACCTCTGGTCAGAGGTAACATCCTTTATGAAACTCATGTTAAGCTTCTCCTATTGTTATGACCCTCAGCCACTAGTAAGTCTACAATAGTCAGTATTTATCACTGTATGAAGATGCTCAGTAAAAGAGCAAAGCACCTCAATAGACTGATGCCACATCCATTACTACAGGTCAACACTTAGAAAACAGCAACAAACTTCAGTGATATTTTTTTATTGTTTTACAAGAAGCCTTGCCTCCAATACAGTAGTGTTGTGAACAGAAACATCAATGTCACAGCAGTGTTGCAATTCACCAGTTTAACACTCCCCTCCCTATAAAAGCAAAGCCAGGAGGATCTATCAGAGAACCAAGGAGTCCTGGTCTGAGGCTGGAGGCCGTAGCCTGGGGATGAAAGTGGTTTAGCTCTGGCCTCCCAGGGTGTGCTTGTCAAACAGGTACTCTGCCATCTTGTTTTTGACAACATCCATCTTGGTGAGGTTTGTGATGTGGTCACCCAGCTTCTTAATGGCCTCCACCTGCTCATTCAGGTAATGGGTCTCCAGGAAGTCACACAGCTAAAGAGGGAAAACAGGTCAGAAAAGAGAATGAATACAGACTATTGTAACTACAGTAACACGTAGATAATGAGGTGTCAATTTAACTAGACAAGTCCATTGACACTTATTTACAATGGCATCCTAATGTGGAACAATAGGTTAACTGCCTTGTTCAGGGGCAGAACACATTTTTACCTTGTCAGCTCTGGGATTCAATCCAGCAACCTTTAAGGCATAAATCTCTAACCACTAGACAACCTGCATTGTGTGCATCTGTGGACTATTGTGCGCGTGTGAAGAAGCAGGTCAAACAATCCCATGTCATTAGTTATCAGAGCTACAACAACCTGATCATCTCCTGGGACAGTACCTGTATTCTATGTGATACATACATGTGATGTGCGGTTCCACCATAACTTACATGGGGGTCAACCTTGTCAGAGGCAATCTTGTGCAGGTCCAGCAGGGCCTGGTTCACATTCTTCTCCAGCTGCAGAGCACACTGCATGGCCTCCAGCCCATTGCCCCACTCATCACGTTCTGGCTTCTACACAGGACAGAGTGAACATAGAAGTGTTGACTACTAGCAGACATTTAGGTCAGGATAAAGTGAACAGAGTTACATCCTTCACACTGTTTCAGTTCAGTGGTTAGAGGCAGTATGTTTAGGACTACTCCAGGTTCTCTATATCAACTGAACGCTGGACACTCCATGGAGTAAAGACATTTTCTATCAGTCTACAATCTAAATGAGTTCCTCGATACTCAGGCGCTCACCTTGATGTCCTGGAGTAAAATGCGTCCACCCCTCTTGTTCTGGAAGGAGAGTAGCTTGTCGGCGTGCTCTCGCTCCTCGTCGCTGTTCTCCTTGAAGAAATGCGCGAAGCCACGCAGAGCCACATCGTCACGGGAGAAATAGAAAGCCTGGGTGGACAAACAAAACAGTGGTTAAAATAAAGTGTGGTTAAAATAATAAGTACCGAACGTGACTGGGCGTTATGTTCATGTTGTGGCAACTAAGCTTGATGATATAGGCATGAATCAGTCTAGTCTGTAGTCTACTTGGTAACCTGACAATTAACCTGTCAAGGAGTTTTTACGCGCGCTGACCAAGGTAGGATAGACTCCGGCTTCACTTGAATGCTTTACCAACCTGGAGGGTCTTAATAGCCTTGCCAAGTAAAACTCAAATATGTACTTAACGGAGTTGAGGTTATTGGCTACAGAAAAGTCAAGTGAAGTGGAATTTAGGCCCAGGCATAATGACAGGTAGCTCAACAAAACGGTCAACTTGGTAGACTCACCATTGAAGTGTAGGTGTAGGAGGCAAACATCTCCAAGTTGATCATCCGGTTGATGGCAGCTTCGCAATCGTGGTGATAGTTCTGGCGGATCTGAGACTCCATTTTGGCAGATTTTCTTGAATATCTAAAGTAACGGAACAAAAATAGGGTTTATTCGACTATTTTGCTATTATAGTTCAGGTAAGTGTTATGTTATCAATCCAGAATGTTCTATAATGCGGGACGAAGGCAGAAGAGTTCCGTTCAATCACTGTTGAAGCAAGAACTTCTTCATGCGTCTTCTCAGACTTGTGAACTGGAAGGAGCCTTGTTCGCTCTATTTATTGTTCAAAACGGAATGCGTCAGTGAAATAGCCAATCACCTTTAGAAATTCAACAGGAACTATGCGGATCATTTGATGACGATCCCATTCCGCGGGAGTGAATGTAACATTGTGTGTTCTCATGAATTCTTGATAATCGTATAGTTGGCCATCATTGTTCAATAATTGTTTAATCCAAATAATGTTGTTGTCAAACCAGTCCTTTTGATATGGACCCTGATTTAACTTTCATTGTTCATTTGTTTATCTTGTATGGAAGATTCTTTGTCCATGAAATGAAGTGGGCAGAGAACAAACCCCTCTTCACATTATTTAAGATGGAATTTTAATATTGTTTTCAAATTATCAGTAAATGTAAAAACATAAAAGCAATATTCACCATAAAGAGACTCATATCTCCCTCACTAACTTTAAACATCAGCTGTCAGAGCAGGTCACATATCATTGCACCGGTACATAGCCAAATAAAAATACAAATCAAATCAAATCAAAGCCCATCTGTAAGTAGCCCATCCAACTACCTCATCCCCATATTGTTACTTATTGTTTTGCTCCTTTGCACCCCAGTATCTCTACTTGCACATTCATCTTCTGCACATCTATCACTCCAGTGTTTAATTGCTAAATTGTAATCACTTCGCCACTATGGCCAATTTATTGCCCTACCTCCCTAATCTTACCTCATTTGCACACACTGTATATATATTATTTTTATTGTGTTATTGACTGTACGTTTGTTTATTCCATGTGTAACTGTGTTATTGTTTGTGTCACACTGCTTTGCTTTATCTTGGCCAGGTCGCAGTTGTAAATGAGAACTTGTTCTCAACTGGCCTACCTGGTTAAATAAAGGTGAAGTAAAAAAAAATAATGAAAAATGTTTAACAAATTGAAAAGGAATCTTGATATGTAATACTGTTAGGTTTATGTACTCTTCTTTGTATATATTTTGTATTGTTGTGTTCATAATAATAAATACAAAAAAATATATAAAAAATATAAATAAATGATGACCCCACTCATTCACATCACCTATTGCAAAGATATGTATTATATTGACAAGAGAGCCGAGTGACCCATCTAACAATGGAAATACATGTGCTCAACAATTGGAGACAGGCAAGATCATTCTAGCCAATGAGAGGGAAGGCACGAGTGTGAACAACACGCAGAACTTGACATCATTTTTCTCAAAGTTGCCGGAATGCCATGTGCATCCACATATATTAGTACATCTGTTAAAGCTTAAACATTACGAAACTTCTATATGATCAAAATCCACAAGTAATTTGACACTGTTATATACCTCCACACAAAAACGTTTTTATCTCACACGGACAGATTGTGGGTGGAGTAAATGCTCTTGCCTCGACCTCATCTTAATCTGTTTAAAAAATGTTACTTTGTTTATTACGAGAGTGGATACATTTACTTGTTTTGACTAATTATGACAAGAGTTAAGAAAATGTTGAGAGGTGTAATGACTTTTCAAATAAGTTACGTTACACGTTATGTGGGCTGACAACTTTTTAGCTATGCTATCCTTACGAACCGCATAGCATATCATTACAGCAGTATGTTAGCTAGCTACCTAACGTAAAGTTAATTGGCTATTAATACATCAGGATTAGTTAAGTGGTATAGTCATTGTGCGTTCTCAATGGACACTGGAAGTAGCTAGCAAGTTAGCCAGTTAGCTTGGGTGCTTGACTGCCGTTGTGAGGTCAAAATGCTCGGATCAACCCTACTCCTCGGCCAGAGCGGGCTCTGAACGCTCCGAGGGCGAAACGCTTTACATTTACGAATGGACAATCTGACAACGCTCTGAATTTACGAACGCCGAGAGCGTGCTCTGGCACTCCAGATTTAATTTACAAACACACCCGAAATCGTACGATGTCTCGCTAGTAATTAGTTATGCTAGCAAGACGCATAGAAACACCATCAGCTTCAGCAGTAGACAGGTGAAACGCTCGTAAGCTCATCTAGAAGTTTACAGTTCTTTTACAGTATACTCAAATGTAACTTTATTTAACTAGGCAAGTCAGTTAAGAACAAATTCGGCCTACTCCAGCCAAACCCGGACGACGCTGGGCCAATCACAGCCAGATGTGATACAGCCTGGATTCAAACCAGGTACTAAAGTGATGCCGCTTGCACTGGGAGGCGGTGCCTTTGACTGCTGCGCCACTCGGGAGCCCTATGAACTAATAGTATATAGTATGCAGTATGTATGTTAGAATTGGTAATCGAACACTACTTAGGTCTTCTGGGGCAGTATGCATCAAGCCTCTCAGAGTAAGAGTGCCGATTTAGGATCAGTTTAGCCTTTTAGATCACATTGAATAACATTACATTGATGGGGAAGCTCCTCCCCCCAGCAGCCACCCAGCCCCTGATCTTTCCTGGCCTAGTATGTAAGGTAGTGCCTCTATTCCATTTTTTTGAGGACAGGACCCCCTTTCTCCTAAAATGTAAGCCAAAACAGGCTCTATCTATCAGTTTGTCATAGCTACTATCTAGGTGCATTGTTTGATGAACAATTATGAAGCTGCTTCAAATGGGGGTAAGGGTCTTCAACATAGATAATCCTTGAAATATGTGCCCTGCTTTCTGTTACTTTTATCAACTGTTTTAGACTCAACCTCAGTTTATAGTGTAATGTTTTCATTATGAGTGCAAACAAAGTTTTGCAGACAATGAGACAAAGCTTCTTCAGACTGTTGGGAGTGACAGTAGACTTATGCTTAAACTGGTGTTACAAAAAGGGCTGTGACATACTTGGCATTCCTTTTTTTTTTTTGCGAAAAGGGACATCACCTGTTGACTAAATGATGTGTCATGCTTAAAGGATAATTTAGGGTGAGCATATAACGCAAACGTCTAGCATCACAAAGGTTGCCCTTTAACCTAACTCCTAACCTTAACCTTAGACCTAACCTTAACCCCTAGCCTAGCTAATTTCAGCCACCTAGCTAACGCTAGCACCTAGCTAACGCTAGCACCTAGCCACCGAGCTAACGTTAGCCACAACAAATTGGAATTCGTAAGATATCATATGTTTAGCAAATAGTAACATATTGTAAAAATTGCAATTAGTAAAATATAATATGAAAAGGATGATGGACATCCACAAATTAATACATACCATACAAAACATATCATACTAATGGGAGTATCCTGAATGTACTTTTACTATGTTACGTCTACCCCTGAGTCCAGATTGTTCTAAGTGACCATATTTTAGCAGAAGGGAAAACATAGCATTAAAAATGAAAATGACATAGAATTGTCTTCATTTTTTAAATGCAATTTATTTCTGTAATGTTCAAAACCGAGAACCTGTGTTAAGTTGTTAAAGTCATGACAGGGTCCATCATGTGACCAGCTGCACAAAGTTATAAACAGTAAGTAATACTGTAAATGATTAACCATTACATAACTCTTTCTATTTAAGTTCTGAAGGGTGACAGAGTGTTTTTAGTCGGTACTCTTTCCCCCTTCCCCACTCTCCCAATTGCTCCCTCCCACTCTTTTTACCAGGGGCGCAACATTGGTTTTAGATGTGGAGGGGACATATATATTTTTTGGGTCGAATAAACACAGCAAAGAGCCTACCCGACTGCTCGGAGGCATCCGCATGGTTCTAAAGCACACCGTTGCCTCGTTTTGTATCACATTCCAATGATAAAACTGGGGAGGGGACAAAAATACATGTCACCAGTGAAATTAGCACCCCTGCTTATTCCTGTCATAACCTCCTGTTGGTTCTACTACAGTATGGAATGACTCAGGCTCTGCCCTGGCTGTATTTCTGCCTTGTCATTGTGACTCAGCATTCTGGAGTCGTCCCCCCTCCAATGGGAAGTCAACGCATTGATGTCTGCTTAAGGAGCCACCTCCTAAATCAGACAGTGGTACACGTCCTGAGTTAACTATCTTCATTCATATACTATGCAATTTACATATACTTTGTAACTTACTAAGGCATTTTAAAACAAATAGCTGTGAATGGTTGTTTTTGGTGAAATTAAGGGAAAATACAACAAATTTCCAGAAAATGTTGTCAGTTCAGTCAATCAGAACTCAAATAGCAATATTTTTCTGTATTACTTTAAATTGTTGGTCTAACTACAACAGTTCAGAAAGTCACCACCAATGTCAAAACCCATTATTCTATATACACTGCTCAAAAGAATAAAGGGAACACTTAAACAACACAGTGTAACTCCAAGTCAATCACACTTTTGTGAAATCAAACTGTCCAATTAGGAAGCACCACTGATTGACAAATTTCACATGCTGTTGTGCAAATTGAATAGACAACAGGTGGAAATTATCGGCACTTAGCAAGACACCCCCAATAAAGGAGTGGTTCTGCAGGTGGTGACCATAGACCACTTCTCAGTTCCTATGCTTCCTGGCTGATGTTTTGGTCACTTTTGAATGCTGGCGGTGCTTTCACTCTAGTGGTAGCATGAGACAGAGTCTACAACCCACACAAGTGGCTCAGGTAGTGCAGCTCATCCAGGATGGCACATCAATGCAAGCTGTGGCAAGGTTTGCTGTGTCTGTCAGCGTAGTGTCCAGAGCATGGAGGCGCTACCAGGAGACAGGCCAGTATATCAGGAGACGTGGAGGAGGCCGTAGGAGGGCAACAACCCAGCAGCAGGACCGCTACCTCCGCCTGTGCAAGGAGGAGCAGGTGGAGCACTGCCAGAGCCCTACAAAAAGACCTCCAGCAGGCCACAAATGTGCATGTGTCTGCTCAAACGGTCAGAAACAGACTCCATGAGGGTGGTAGGAGGGACCGACATCCACAGGTGGGGGTTGTGCTTACAGCCAAACACCGTGCAGGACGTTTGGCATTCTCCAGAGAACACCAAGATTGGCAAATTTGCCACTGGCGCCCTGTGCTCTTCACAGATGAAAGCAGGTTCACACTGCGCACATGTGACAGACGTGACAGTCTGGAGACGCCGTAGAGAACGTTCTGCAACCTGCAACATCCTCCAGCATGACCTGTTTGGCGGTGGGTCAGTCATGGTGTGGGGTGGCATTTCTTTGGGGGGCCGCACAGCCCTCCATGTGCTCGCCAGAGGTAGCCTGACTGCCATTAGGTACCGAGATTAGATCCTCAGACCCCTTGTTAGACCATATGCTGGTGCGGTTGGCCCTGAGTTCCTCCTAATGCAAGACAATGCTAGACCTCATGTGGCTGGAGTGTGTCAGCAGTTCCTGCAAGAGGAAGGCATTGATGCATGCTATGGACTGGCCTGCCCGTTCCCCAGACCTGAATCCAATTGAGCACATCTGGGACATCATGTCTCGCTCCATCCACCAATGCCACGTTGCACCACAGACTGTCCAGGAGTTGGCGGATGCTTTAGTCCAGGTCTGGGAGATCCCTCAGGGGACCTTCTGCCACCTCATTAGGAGCATTCCCAGGCATTGTATTGAGGTCAAACAGGCACGTGGAGGCGACACACTACTGAGCCTCATTTTAAGGACATTTAAGTTGGATCAGCCTGTGTGGTTTTCCACTTTAATTCTGAGTGCGACTCCAAATCCAGACCTCCATGGGTTGATAAATTTGATTTCCATTGATCATGTGTGATTTGTCAGCACATTCAACTATGTAAAGAAATGTAATAAGAATATTTTCAGTCAGTTCCTATTCTTTTGAGCAGTGTATATACCAAGATATTATATACCATACAAATGTACTCAATTTTACGATGTCAATACTTGGTTGTATAATCAATAAAGTTAAGAGTAATTGAAAATGCCATTGCTGATTAAACAGTTCTCATTAGGCTATTTTCCCCTTTAACCAAGTGGTCTAGCCACCAGAAACTCCTTCACTATATCTTGAAAACAATATTTCTCAGTTCAAGTATTAAATTTTGGCTTGCCTGTTAATTACCAAAATGACAGCGTTCAGTAACTTAACAGTAGCGTTGTAACCATATGACAGCTCAAATAAGACCCTTAAGAACGAGAGGCTTGTAGAATCATTCCTTTGAGTATTCAGTTCATAAGTTGCTGTAGGGGAACTATTGGGCATTACCAACTGAAATTAACACAATGAGTGACAATTTGTCAGTCAGAGCCCAACTTCCCATCACTAGAGAAATGTGCCATAACAGCTGGCTAACAGTTTTGATTGACCTCTTGGCTGTCTAATAAACTTGTGATGCACAGAGTAAAGGTCTACATCAATTGTAGGTAACAATTTCACTCCTACGGAGCTAGAGTTGACAGCTGGGTCCTTAATTGACATGGCACTATTACAAGATACAGTAAAGGACACCCTGTGGTCAGAGGTAACATCCTTTATGAAACTCATGTTAAACTTCTATTGTTATGACCCTCAGTCACTAGTAGGTCTACAATTGTCAGTATTTATCACAGGTATGAAGACGCTCGGTAAAAGAGCACCTCAAGACTGTTACAACATCCATTACTACAGGTCAACAAACTTCAGTGATATTTTTTAATTGTTTTACAAGAAGCCTTGCCTCCAATACAGTAGTGTTGTGAACAGAAACATCAATGTCACAGCAGTGTTGCAATTCACCAGTTTAACACTCTCCCCCTTCCTATAAAAGCAAAGCCAGGAGGATCTATCAGAGAAGCCAGGAGTCCTGGTCTGAGGCTGGAGGCCATAGCCTGGGGATGGAAGTGGTTTAGCTCTGGCCTCCCAGGGTGTGCTTGTCAAACAGGTACTCTGCCATCTTGTTTTTGACAGCATCCATCTTGGTGAGGTTGGTGATGTAGTCTCCCAGCTTCTTAATGGCCTCCACCTGCTCATTCAGGTAATGGGTCTCCAAGAAGTCACACAGCTAAAGAGGGAAAACAGGTCAGACAAGAGAATGAATACAGACTACTGTAACTACAGTAACAGACAAGAGCCTGGTGGTAATGGCATAAGTGTAGATAATGAGGTGTCAATTTTTTAACGAGACAAGTCCGTTAAAACACTTATTTACAATGGCATCCTAATGTGGAACAATTGGTTAACTGCCTTGTTCAGGGGCAGAACACATTTTTACCTTCTCAGCTCTGGGATTCAACCCAGCAACCTTTGTTACTGGCCCAAAGCTCTAACCACTAGACAACCTGCCGCCCTTTATGCATTAGCTGCATTGTGTGCATCTGTGGACTATTGTGCGCGTGTGAAGAAGCAGGTCAAACAATCCCATGTCATTAGTTATCAGAACTACAACAACCTGATCATCTCCTGGGACAGTACCTGTATTCTATGTGATACAGACATGTGATGTGCGGTTCCACCATAACTTACATGGGGGTCAACCTTGTCAGAGGCAATCTTGTGCAGGTCCAGCAGGGCCTGGTTCACATTCTTCTCCAGCTGCAGAGCACACTGCATGGCCTCCAGCCCATTGCCCCACTCATCACGTTCTGGCTTCTACACAGGACAGAGTGAACACAGAAATGTTAATGACTACTAGCAGAGGTTAAGGTTAAGATAAAGTGAACAGAGTTACACCCCTCACAGTTTCAGTTCAGTGGTTAGAGGCCGTATGTTTAGGACTACTCCAGGTTCTCTCCATCAACTAAACTCTGTAGACACTTTCCTCCATGGAGGAAAGACATTTTATATCAGTCTACAATCTAAATGTGTTTGATGCTCAGGCGCTCACCTTGATGTCCTGGAGTAAAATGCGTCCACCTCTCTTGTTCTGGAAGGAGAGTAGCTTGTCGGCGTGCTCCCGCTCCTCGTCGCTGTTCTCCTTGAAGAAATGCGCGAAGCCAGGCAGAGCCACATCGTCACGGGAGAAATAGAAAGCCTGGCTGGATAAACAAAACAGTGTAGTTAGAAAAATAAAAAAAATACATGACAACATTCTGTTCTTGTTGTGGCAACTAGGCTTGATGATATAGGGATGAATCAGTCTAGTCCGTTGTCTATTTGGTAACCTGACATTTAACCTGTGAAGGAGTTGTTACGCGCTCTGACAGAGGTAGGATAGATTTCCAACTTCATTTGAATGCTATATCTAACTGGAGGGTCTCAAGTAAAACTCAAATGTACTTCACGGAGTTCAGGTTATTTGCTATTAATTCTCTAGACCTACAGAAAAATCAAGTGAAAAAGAGCAATTTAGGACAAGGCATAAAAATAATACACAGGTAGATCAACAACACGGTCATCTTGGTAGACTCCTTACCATTGAGGTGTAGGTGTAGGAGGCAAACATCTCCAAGTTGATCATCCGGTTGATGGCAGCTTCGCAATCGTTGTGATAGTTCTGGCGGATCTGAGACTCCATCTTGGCAGATTTTTATTTGATATCAAAATGAAAAGTTACAAAAATAGTGTTTCTTAAACTATATTGCTATTATAGTTCAAGTAAGTGCTATGTCATCAATCCGTAATGTTCTATAATGCGGTACGAAGGCAGAGGAGTTCCGTTCAATCACTGTTGAAGCAAGAACTTCTACATGCGTCTTCTCAGACTTGTGTACTGGAAGGAGCCTTGTTCGCTCTATTTATTGTTCCAAACGGAATACATCAGTGGAATCCACCCTCACAGAGCGTAGCCAATCAACTTTAGAATTTCAACAGGAACTAGGCGGGCCATTTAAAGACGAGCCCACTCATACACATCCCCTAAGCAAAGATTATTTATTATATTGACAAGAGAGTCGAGTGACCACTCTATCAATGGAAATACATGTGCTCAACGAATGAAGACAGGTAGATCAGGTGGGACCATTCTAGCCAATGAGAGGGCAGGTACGTGTGTGAACACCACGCACAAATATACTTATTTTTTCTCAAAGTTTCCGGAATACCACATACATCCACATATATCAGTACATTTGTAAAAGCTTAAACATTACGAAACTTCTATTCGATCATAATCCTCAAGTAATTTGAAAGAAAACGGGCTTATCTCGCGCGAAAAGATTTTGGGCAGAGTAAATGCTCTCCCCTTGACCTCTTCATCTCAGACTGTTAATTTTTGTTTACAACGTTGTTTATTACAAAGTAACATTCTATTGGAAACAACTAAAGCAGTAGTATCAGCTAAAAGCTCAAGCAATGCTACAGTGCACGTCTAACTACAAAAGTTATCGTTGAAAAATGTGTGTGTGTTATATCCTTAGAAGAAAATAGAACGAATTTGAACACTCATTCTAATATTAGGCTAATTGAGAAATAGTCTACGTCTACGTTTGATTTAGGATATAGAAGGAATTGAACTTTGAGATGCCTTTCTGTAAACTTCTGTTTCATTCTCTAAGAGCACATGTTTCAATAACATATGTAGCTTAATTGTTTACATTTTCCAGAATGCAGCCAAAAGAAAAACTGGTTTATCACACTTTTTTAAAATATCAGCTCCATTTTCAGTATGAGGTATGGGAATACAGTAGTGTACAGAGAAAGAAAGGCTGGCTTTTGTAGAAATGGTATTTGAAGATACACCTTTCGGTTTCAAATTACATATAGAGGTTGACAAATGATATGTCAGTTGATTACATTAGACTAGAAATAACTACACAAAATCAGTAGCTCCATACATGTAACCATACATAGGGTATTAAGCTAAAACTGTGAAGTGGAAAACTTTTTACAGCCAATGAAAATAAAAGACGACAGTAATAAAGTAACCTTCCTAACAACTTCCGTTCACATGACCTGATCTTCCACAACTGTTGACAGGGTGCTTTCAGGGTGCTGGGTGATTGCTCAATACAGCCATGTAGTTGAGACGTCATTGGTATTCATAAGAACGAGAGCTGTGTTCGAATACTCATACTGACCGCACTAACCATACTATTTGTGATGTAAGTGGAGTATGTAGTATGGTTATTGGTCATATTATGGATATAGTTAGTATGCCAAAAGTTCCCGGATGTCATACTAAATTAGCCAAAATATGAAAAATATAAGCAGTGGACATTATTTCCGTGCTTTCAGGGCCCATAATGCAATTCTTCAGAAAACGGGCGTGGCCTCACAATGTTTCAGATTTTAAGAAAATGGCAGAAAATATGCCGCCGAAGTCAGACGAGAGCGGATACAATTTCATTGCTTTAACTAATTATGACAAATGTTAAGAAAATGTTCAGCGATGTAAAGAATTTTCAAATAAGTTAAGTTACAATTCTTTAGCTACGCTATCCTTATGAACCGCATAGCATATCATTGCAGTACTATGTACCGTTATGTTAGCTAGCTACCGAACATACATTTAGTTGGCTATTAAGACATCAGGCTTAGCTAAGTGGTATAGTCATTGTGCGTTCTCAATGGACATTGTTAATTCACTCTGGCTATCTACTCCGATTGCAGAGCAATCTCATCTGAGAGTAATTCCATTAAAAGAGTAATTCAATTGTTGCCAGCACCACAGTTACCGTCACCAATGCTCTGGATAACATGAAAACAGCCTAACCAGCTCTGCTAGGGCGAGTAAAATGGTCAGAGTGAGGTGTTCCCTCATTTGTGTCTGGAAGTAGCTAGCAAGCTAGCCAAAGATAGCCAGTTAGCTTGGGTGCTTGATTGCCGTTGTGAGGTTAAAACGCTCGGATCAACCCTACTCCTCGGCCAGAGAGCAAAACGCTTTGAATTTACGAACGGACAATCTGACAACGCTCTGAATTTAAGAAGGCCCAGAGCGTACTCTGGCACTCCAGATTAAATTTACAGACATATCCAAAATCATATGATGTCTAGCAAGTAATTAGTTATGCTAACAAGTTAACAAGAGGTTGCATATGGCCAGGTCGCAATTATAAATTGTTCTCAACTTGCCTAACTGGTTAAATAAAGGTGAAATAAAAATAAAATAAAGAAATATAGCAACAGCATCAGCTTCCGGGAGACAGTCGAAGCGCTAGTACGCTCAAATAAAGGTTTACAGTTCTTTTACAGTATATTCAAATGTGACCTTTATTTAACTAGATGCATTTAACTAATGCATTTAAGAACAAATTCTTATTTTCAATGACGGCCTACTCCAGCAACACCCGGATGATACTGGGCCCAATCATACCTCAATTACGGCAGTACTATAGTGACGCTGCTTGCACTGAGATGCAGTGCCTTAGACCGCTGCTCCATTCGGGAGCCCTGTGAACTAATAGGATATAGTATGCAGTATGTACTCATTAAGTACGTAGTATACAGCATGTTAGTATGGGTATTCAAACACAGCTGAGGTCTTCTGAGGCAGTTTGCATCAAGCCTCTCAGAGCAAGAGTGCCAGGTTAGGATTAGTTTTGCCTTTTGGATGTCACAATTTGTAAGTCGCTCTGGATAAGAGCGTCTGCTAAATGACTTAAATGTAAATGTAGATCACATTGAATAACATTACATGGATGGGGAAGCTCCTCCTCCCAGCTTCCACTGATTTATACAGCCCCTGGTCTTTCCTGGCCTAGTATGTAAGGTATTGCCTCTACTCCAATTGTTTTAGAACAGGGCCCCCTTTTTCCTCAAATGTAAGCCAAAACAGGCTCTATCTATCAGTTTGTCATAGCTACTATCTAGGTTCATTGTTAGTTGAAAAATTGTGAAGCTGCTTCAAATGTGGGTAAGGGTCTTCAACATAGATAATCATTGTATGTATGTGCCCTGCTTTCTGTTACTGTCACGCCTTGGTCATTGTATTTTGTGTTTTTGTTATATGTTTGGGTAGGCCAGGGGCCTGTTGCACAAAACTAGGATAAGGGATTAAGCCAGGATATCTTGGTGATCCTGGCTCAATTGATCCGTAATCCGGTTGCACTAAAGATGGATAGGGGGCAGGAGGATATGTTATGGTATAAATTACCATGGAGATTTATTCTGTGGAGCTAGCCTGCTCCAGACCAGGCTAAATTCCAGGATCTATTTAATCTCATCCCTAATGTCAGTCAGCAGTCACCACAAATGGAAACCAATAGTTATTTCACTGCTCACTATACATTGTTATCACATATAACTAGACCCACTGTCATTATTTAAACGTTTGTGATCATTAATTTCAATGATTTTGGATAAAAAATGAATTTTAGATGTTGCTATCATTAGATAATTTACAGTTTCCCATAGACTATATATAAAATGATAGAATATTAGGGCCACAGAGGGAAAAAAAAGACAAGTCATAATATTGTAACCAGTTGTTTTAAAGGAGGACAGTTGTTAAAATGACAGATGCGGGGCATTTCGTGAAATTGTACTTCAGTATGGTTTCATAAACAAAGACATGCTGATGTGCCAGAATATGAAGTATCACATTGTCATAAGTATCAAAACTGTAAAAACAATATGTAGCTTTTCTGCAGAAAGAACCAGCCTCATAAATTTATGACTTAATCCTTTTTCTTCAGTGTGGCCCTAGTACTCTGTCATATAAACAAATACACATTCCATATGAATATAAAAACACAATGTGTAACATTATGTTCCTTTATTGAATAAGGACAAAACAAAACAGGTAAACCATCAGCTCCTTTCGAAACTGAAGTCACAGTGACTCTACAAGATGGAAAGCACAGAATCCAAGCATATTATACAAAATGATACATACACATTCAAAGGTCTGTATATAACACACCCTGCATGTCTGCACACTAAAATAAATGCAGGACAAATCCATACACATCAACTGAACAGACAAATGAATGGATGCAGTAGCCTCCCTGCAGCCTTGTATTACACACAGTATACCGCACAAACATCATAAGAGGCCAAATTCGTAAAAAAACGAACCCAAAAAAACCCAAATTCCTCTGCCACCGCAGGACATATTTAACCAAAATTGAAAGCACACATACTAACTAAAATAATTCAACACATATTGGTCCCTCAGCAGCCGACCACTGTCGTCATCAGGGAAGATTGCCGGATTGTCCCAGTCCATGGCTGGTGGCACTCTGGGGGCCCTCTCCTTCCTCAGGCAGGCCACATTGTGGAGGACAGCACAAGCCACAGTAATATCACATGCCCTAACAGGGCTGACCCTTAATTTGTGAAGGCAGAAAGCGTGCCTTCAGGAGGCCAAAGGTCATTTCAACTCTGGCCCTGGTCCTGGCATGGGCATGGTTGTAGGCCTGCTGTGCTTCCTGGGGGTCTGTGAAAGGTGTCAGGAGAAAAGGCTGGCAGCCATACCCCCTGTCTCCCAGCAACACACCAGAGAATTCACCTGTCAACACAAAATCTCATCATTACTACCTCATAAACACAGTGATATTCTTGACACAGCCATGATGGTTATAAATAGGGGTTGTGTGGCTTACCTTGTGATAGGCACTGATAGATTTCAGAGGCCCGAAAGATTCTGGAGTCATGGACTGAGCCAGGCCATTTTGCCACAACATTGCTGATCACACAGTCAGCATTGCAGACCATCTGAAATCATAAGATGAGGAATATTACACCAATCAATGCACATCACTGGCAATGCAGAGTGTTCGTCAATGGACAATATCAAAAAGTTATGTTCACCTGAACATTAATGCTGTGAAAGGATTTCCTATTCACAAAATCGGCCTCATGGGCACCTGAGGGGCTTTTATCCTTATGTGTGTGCAGTCCACTGCACCAATGACATTGGGGAAACCTGTCACACAAAGTAATGAGTATCCTACTATGTGTTAACAGTTGTCCTGTAATTTGTAGATCCTCTTACCTGCAATCCTATAGAACTCCTCTTTGATGTCACAGAGTCTTCTGTGGCCAGGGAAGGAGATGAAGACATCTGCTAATGCTTTGATAGCCAGACACACACTCCTTATTGTGCGGCAAATTGTGGCCTTGTTCAGCTGTTCTGCATCCCCCACTGAGTACAGGAAGGCTCCACTAGCAAAAAAGCGCAAGGCCACACAAACCATTTGCTCCACACTCAGTGCATGGCTCCGTGCAGTGCGGTGCTTAATCCTGGGACCCAGTAGTCTGCATAGATACCTGATGCCATCTGCAGAAAACCTGTATCTTTCATATAGATGGTCATCAGGGAAGGCCAGTGGGTCCAACCGGTCCCTGAAGACCCTTTCTCGCCTGAAGGCTCTCCTCAGCACAAGTGCTTCTTCATCCACCACATCTCGCACGAATGGGCATGCCATTGTCAGAGCAGAAAGGAACACACAATTTTGGGCCTTCATATAGGCTAGTGGCCACACCTGGTGCTGGGGGTGGGCAAAAGAGGGCGATGCCTTATAACGATGACTTGGTTGTACTGATTGCTGGGAAAATAAAAAAAACCTTAGAAAGATGCCACCGTCCTGTGTGCTCACAATAAGAGCTCATATGTCATGGCTCACTTGACTTTACGAGAATATACCTAATTTTTATTTTGAGCTGTGTCATCTTCTTGGAGCTGGGGGAGGAAATACAAATAATGATTAATACATTTGTGTTACAGTTAGCATACAGTGTACATTGAAGGCATATCTCACCTCCCTCTCAAGTTTTTTTATTTCAAGGTCCAGTTTCCTAATTGTCCTCTTTTTTATTTCGGACTCCAGTGCAAGATTTTCCATCTTTTTCTTCTTGTACTGAATGTCTATGTCTGCCAGTTCTATTTGGCGCCGGAGGTGGTTGCCATACAACTTTCTGATAGCTTGTGAGCTCTGTGAACACAATACAATTAGCGCAGCTGGAATTTGGCAGGATGTGGTGTCCTTTTATTAATACGCACTATGTTGCCAGGCTGGTTTTCCCACTGTATAGCATCTGGGTCCTGTAAAAGAAATTAGATTTTTTGATTTTGATGAGGACTCCTCACCATTGTAGAGTAAATAGTACTTTCACAGTCTTACCATGATACCTCATGCCTTCTGGAATCCAGAGAGATGGTCTCCTCCTCATCATCATCGTCTCCATCATGTGCTGTTGCTGCTGCACTGGGGCCTTCACCCTATCACATTTAATCGGATTCATATTGAAGCTAGTAGACAAGACATGCCAGGCCTACAGTATGCCTTTGATGGAGTACTCACTGGATCAGCATCGTCTGGTGCTTGTGCTGGTGGCTCTAACAGGAACACAGTGCTGCCAGACACTGCAAGGCAATAGGTAAACCAAAGTCAGACAGTCCAAATTGATTCAATATGAATGTGGTTGTATCCCATGTAGAGATGGAAGGACATACCTTGAATGAAGCGGGTGGCATCTTGGGAGGAACCTATGCTCGTCTCTTTCCCCCCAGGGATCCCCTCTAAGACGGGCCTGCCTTTATTTAGCTCCAAGGCCATGTCCTCTGCTGGGGTAAGGTCAGCCTTTGGTGACCCACCACCCGTGCCTTGTCTGTGGGTATTCTTTTTCACTGCTAAAACAGTACAGACAATGTGTGAGCAGGCACCTTCTGGGTACAATATATGCTTGTGCTTTGTTAAATATTAGTCAGGGACCATACCATTCTGCAGAATGTTCTTGTATTTGATTTTGACCTGCTGCCATGTCCGTTTTGGCCCGTTCATGTTTAATCTACACACACACACACACACATTTAATGGAGTCACACTGCAAAAAATTACTTGGTATTTTTGTCTTGTTTTCAGTAAAAATATATATTTTTTAAAACTTAAATAAAGATGTATTTTCTTGATTTGCTAAATGACCTAGCAAAATAAGTATAGTTTAGACAAAAAATATAAACTTTAAGTAAATGTGTGCTTAAAACAAGCAAATAAAAAATCTGTCAATATAATAAAAATTCTCTTGAAATAAGTTTACTTTTTCCATAAACACTTAATTTTAGAAAAGTTCTCGTTTCACTGGCAGATTTTTTTGCTTATTTTCCTAGGTAATTTTGCTCAAGAAAATATTCAAGATGTTTTTTAGATATTTTTTTTTTACTGAAAACAAGACAAAAATACTATGTAAGAAAGACATTTTTGCAGTGCAGTGAGCAACCGACCTTGGGTCCTTTGAAAGGCGTTATATAAATTAAAGTGATTATTATTATAGCTCATCTATTTATTCAATTAAATTTTATTTATATAGCACTTTTCACAATTGTTTCATTCTGTCAAAGCAGCTTTACATTAATGAAAGCAGGAGAAACACAAAAAAAACGGTGGACAACATAAGAAGCAGAGTACAACGGCTAAGATTAAACCGTACTGAGCGTAGTAACGTTAAATAATAATGTAAGGCTTTAATAATAATGTAATGACCCGACTAGATCATAAAGGAACAATTGTCCAGACAGAGGCTTGAGTTTACGAATTGACGGTTTATTACACCAACTTTACACAGGCTACTGTTTGGGCCGTAGCACACGCCGAATAGATGACACAAGCCAATCGTGACCTTCTCTTGTGAAGCCCAGACGTAAGAGAGAGAGAACAAAAGCTGAACCTGGTCTTAACTTCCAATGCTCCACCCCCCTGCCCAACCCCCCTCCACGCCACTCCACCAACCACCAGGATGCCCGGCATCAGAACATTCCAGGCATTCCCGTGATTGGCAGATAGCAGGTTGATTGACAGGTTGGACCCCGCGAACGCCGGGTACTGGTCAGTACAACACAACCACCTCCTAGCCTAACACATAACACACAGCTGTCTGTGCGGTCGCTACACAGCCCCCCCACCACAAAGTCCCTCGTCCCCGAGGGAACAAACAAAGTCTCTGAAGCGACCCGGAGGTCTCCTTTGCCTGCGTGGTCGTGATGGTCGCAGAGTGCCCCTCTGGGACCCAGGGGATGAAGGCAGGGATATGGGTGACAAGGAAGCGGGAACGGGTAATACAGTCCGTGGCTCTGGGGAACCACGCGGTGACACAGGGGGGGAGACAGGGGGAGTGGGCTGTCTGGAGCCTTGTCTGCGGCACCTGAGGGTGGGTGCCTGGAGAATGTCATTGCCAGAGAGGGGAATTGTGGGGGTTCCTGGGGTTTGGGGAGAAGAGGCCCCTCTGTATGGGGCTAACCTGTCCCGGTGCAGTGCCACCTTTCTCCCCCTGGGAGGAAGCTGCACCCGGTACACAACCTCCCCTACCCTCTCCAGGACACTGCAGGGTCCCACCCAGTGACTGTCCAACTTGGGGCATCTGCCTTTTTTCCTTAGGGGGCTGTAGACCCAGACCAGCTCCCCAGCCACAAAGTGCCTTCCCCGGGTGTGCACGTCATAGTTCCTTTTCTGCCTCACACCTGCATTCACCAGCTGCTCTCTGGCGAAGGTGTGGGCTGTCTCCAGGCGGTCCTGGAGTCTCCGGGCATACTCCGGCCCCGGAGGAACATGAGAGCTATCCAGGGGCCGACCAAACGCCATCTCCGCAGGGGTGCGGATCTCTCTCCCCAGCATGAGGAGGGCAGGCGTGCAGGAAGTGGAGTCTTGGACAGCGGAGCGGCATGCCATGAGGACCATAGGCAGGTGCTTGTCCCAGTCACGCTGGTGTTTGGAAGAGACGATGGCCAGCTGCTGTCCAAGCGTTTTGTTGAAGCGCTCCACAAGGCCATCACTTTGAGGATGGAGAGGAGTAGTGCGGGTCTTGTGCATACCCAGCCTCTCACACATGGTGGCGAACACACGGGACTCAAAGTTTCTGCCTTGGTCGCTGTGGATGGACTCTGCAGCTCCAAACCTGCTGAACATCCCCGCTGTCAGGGCGTCGACGATGGTCTCTGCCTCCTGGTCAGGCAGAGCATAGGCCTCGGGCCATTTTGTGAAATAGTCCATGGCCGTGAGCACCCAGCGGTTTCCACTGTCTGTGGTGGGGAACGGCCCAACTACATCCACTCCCACCCTCTCCATGGGAGCCCCCACTGGGAACTGTTGGAGCTGAGCATGAGAGCGGCCTGGGGGGGCCCTTTCTCGCCGTGCAGTTGTCACAGCGGCGACAAAAGTCCTCCACATCCCTCTTGTGCTGCCCCCAGTAGAAGCCCTGACGGAGACGGCGCAGTGTTTTTGTGACCCCAAAGTGTCCAGTCCCCACCCCCCTGTACTCTGGAGCACAGCCTCCCGCAATGCTTTTGGGACCACCACCTGCCACCTCTCCTCTCCCGTAGCTGACTCCTTCCATGCCCGCTGTAGCACGCCATCAGCCAGCCGCAGTCTCTCAAACTTCGACCACAACCCTTTGGTCGCGAGTGAGAGCGCTGTCACCTCTTCCCATGGTGGCCTCACCTGCGCCTCTACCCACTGTAGCACTGGCTGTAGGTCTGTGTCCCGTCCCTGCTGCTGCCGCCATTCAGCCACGTCGACAGTCTGCAGCTCACAGCAGACAGGCCCGCTCGCCCGACACACTGTGGCACAGACACCCTCCTCTGCCCGCAGCTCTCTCTCCCGACCCTCTCTCCGTTCACAGTGGCGGCAGCCGTCTGCAGTACAGGGCCGACGGGACATGGCGTCGGCGTTGGAGTGGCGTGCCCCTGCCCTGTGCACCACCGTGAAGTCATACGGCTGAAGCTCCTCCAACCAGCGTGCCACCTGCCCCTCTGGCTCTCTGAAAGACATGAGCCACTGGAGAGCAGAGTGGTCAGTCCTTACAGTAAAGGGCAGACCACCCAGGTAGTACTTGAAGTGTTTGACGGAAGCCACAACAGCCAAGAGCTCCCGCCGGGTGACACAGTAGCGGCGCTCATGTTTGTCAAATGTTTTGCTGAAGTACGCCACCACTCTCTCCCCTCTGGCCCCACCTGGGCCAGCACCCCACCCATGCCCACATTGCTCGCGTCTGTGTCCAGGATAAAGGGCAAGGTGAGGTCAGGGGGCGAGCACGGGGCCTCGATCAGTGCACGCTTGAGGGTGTTGAACGCCTCCTCACACTCCACTGTCCAAGTGAAAGCCTTGTCCTTCGGCAGCAGGCGGTTCAGTGGAGCAGCAACGCTTGAGAAGCCCCGTACAAACCTCCTGTAGTACGAGGCCAGGCCCAGGAAGCTCTTCAGCTGACGCTGGTCGGTGGGGGTGGGCCAGTCTCTGACAGCCCCTACCTTGTCCTCCATGGTGCTGATCCCCTCCTTCCCCACTCGGTGGCCCAAGAAGGACACCTCTCTCCTCATGAAGTGGCACTTCTCGGGGTGGAGCTTCAGACCTGCGGCAGCCACCCTCTCCAGCACACGCCGTAGCGCCCCCAGGGCTGACTGGAAGGAGCTGCCATGGGCCAGGATGTCATCGAGGTATACCAGACACTGCTGTCGGGGGATGCCATCCAGCACCCTGTCCATCAAACGCTCAAAAGTAGCTGGAGCGTTGCACAGGCCAAAGCACAAGACCTTGAACTGCCAGTGTCCTCTGTTAGTGGAGAACGCAGTTTTGGCTCTGGCCTCTGGGGAGAGGGGCACCTGCCAGTAGCCACTGCGGAGGTCTAGTGAGGAGAACCAGGAGGACCCCTAACCAGGTCCAGCGACTCATCGATACGTGGTATGGGGTATGAGTCCTTCCTGGTTACCTCATTCAGCCGCCTGTAGTCCGCACAGAACCTCAGCTTGCCCCCTTCTTCGGAACCATGACGACTGGCGCCGCCCAGGGGCTGTCTGAGGGCTCAATGAAGTCTGCCCGCTGCATCTCCAACACAGCCTTGTCTGCCGCCTCCTGGCGTGCCAGCGGGATACGGCGGGGACGCATCTTGATGGGTCGAGCATCACCTGTGTCGATCTCATGCTGCACCAGATGAGTCTGACCCACCTCTTCCTCACTCAACGCAAAGCTGTCTCTGAATTCAAACAGCAACTGCCACAACCGTTCCTGCTGCTCAGGGTCAAGACCAACACAGTTCCTCCCCCATATCTCCCTCACTGCAGACAGTGTCCTCTCCTCTCCCATCTGGGGTAGCTGGGCTGGGGGGATGCGACCCGGGCTCACAGAGGGCTGTGTCATGGAGGTAGCTGGGGGAATGTAACACACCGCTGTAGGTGACAGGGGGACTGGGGAAAAGTCACACACAGCTGTGGGGGAGGGGGCGCAGCCATGAGTCTCTGCTGCTTTAACTGTTGGAGTAAAGGGTTTGTTGGGTTGAGTGAATGTGACATTAGGGGGGGCCATGGTGACTTCCGTCCCTCCCTGGAAGCTCAGTGTGCCCCTATTTAGGTCTAACTGGCAGCCTGTGCTCCTAAGAAAGTCCAACCCCAGGATACAAGGGTCCTGCACAGCCGCCACCCACACAGGATGACGCACAGTCCTGCCCCCTACTGTCAGAGTCATTATTCCCTTCCCTTTCATGGGTGCCAGCTCACCTGTGAAATAGCTTTATACAGTGTGATGGACTTACTTTACACAATTTCACTCATATCTGCAGTGCATTTCAATTAAAAATTTAACCGTTTCATAATTACAGTACAACTGCGTTTTTGGAGATGTGAATGAAATATTTGAATTGTAATTGTGATGTTTCAGCGGAGCGGTGAGTGTGTAATTGTGCACTACTTACGCATTCAGGCGGTCTGCAATACTTTGCCACGCTTTTTCTCTTTGCTTCATCACTGTGGCGGTGTTGCCTTTCTTCTTAATTATATCTTTTACCTCCTCGTATACCTCCATGAGGATTTGTGCTTCTGACGGGGAAAAGTACGCGGCTCTAGTTGCCATGGTAAATCAGTTAATCTGTGATCTGTGGCGGGGTCTATTTGAGTGAGCCGTGAGCGCGCACCTATCCAGGATTGGTTTCACCTGGCTTAATGAATCCGTGTCTGCTCATCCTGGCTTGGTCTTTGTGCAACCAATTAAGCCTGGACGCACATGTTTTGGCTTCATTGAGCTCAGCTGAGTCATTTATCCCGGATGTCTTAATTCTACTTTTGTGCAACAGGCCCCTGGGTGTGACATGGGTTTATATGTTGTGTTTCATATTGGGGTTTGTATTATTTGGGATCGCGGCTGATTAGGGGTGTGGTATAGGCTTGGCTGCCTGAGGCGATTCTCAATTAGAGTCAGGTGCTTATCGTTGTCTCTGATTGGGAACCGTATTTAGGCAGCCTGAGTTCGCTTTGTATTTCGTGGGTGTTTGTTCCTGTCTTTGTGTAGTATTTGCCAGATAGTGTTATGCAGGTGAATGAGGACCCAAAAGCGACTTAACGAAAACAGAGTCTTTATTCCAGTATTAGACAAAAGTGATAATCCTGGATATATCTAGGTGAAAGCAAAACAAGAAAACTGAAATCCACTCGTCAGTAGAGAGGAATGACTGGAGACTCGACCACAGACTGCAGGTCGTTTCGGGAAGGCACCGGCCGTAGCTGACATTGACAGCTGCTCACACGCAGCATCTGAAGAAGGTAAAACACGACAGGGCGAAACAAGGACACAGAACAGCGAACATCATACAAGGATCCGACAAGGACAGAAGCGGAAAACAGAGGGAGAAATAGGGGCTCTAATCAGAGGGCAAAATAGGGGACAGGTGTGAAAAGAGTAAATGAGGTAGTTAGGAGAATGAGGAACAGCTGGGAGCAGGAACGGAACGATAGAGAGAGAGAGAGAGCGAGAGAGGGAGAGAGGGAGGGGGAGAGAGGGATAGAAAGAGGGAAAGAACCTAATAAGACCAGCAGAGGGAAACGAATAGAAGGGAAGCACAGAGACAAGACATGATAACCAATGACAAAACATGACAGATAGGCTGTAATTAGTTTCACGGTCTGTTGTTTTTGTATTTAGTTTTCAGTTATTTCATGTACCGCGATTCATTTCATTAAAGTCATGAGTAACCTACACGCTGCATTTCGGTCCGACTCTCTTTCTTCAACAGACGAACGCCGTTACTTTGATCAACTGTTCTAGGCTGAACCTCACTTTATAGCTTAATGCTTTCATTATTAGTGGGCAATTAGGGCTGTGACATACTTGGCATTCCTTCTTTTTTTTGCGAAAAGGGAAAAGGGACATCACTTTTTGACTAAATTATGTGTCATGCCTAAAGTATAAGTTTGGGTGAGCATATAACGTGAACGTCTAGCATCCCAAAAGTTGCTTGTAACTCATCACGGACAACTTCAGCTTTTTAGCAACTTTGCAACTATTTACTACTTTTTAGCTACTTTGCAACTACTTAGCATGTTAGCTAACCCTTCCCCTAACCCTAACCGTAACCCTTTAACCTAACTCCTAACCTTGTCTTAGCCCTAAAGTAACCTTAACCCTTAACCTCACTAACTTTAGCCACCTAGCTAATGTTAGCACCTAGCCACCGAGCTAAATTTAGCCACAACAAATTGGAATTTGTAACATATCATATGTTTAGCAAATCGTAACATATTATAAAAATGGCAATTTGTAACATATTGTACGAATTACCATTAGTTTATTATAATACCAATTTGATGATGGACATCCGCAAATTAATACATACCATACAAAACATATCATACTAATTGGAGTATTCCCGAATATACTTTTACTATGTTACGTCTACTCTTCCAGGTTGTTCTAAGTGACCATATTTTAGCAGAAGAGCAAACAGGATTAAAATTGAAGTGTCAAATAATTGTCTTAATTTCTCTATGCAAATCTCTTCTGTAATGTTCAACCCCGAGAACCTGTGTTAAGTTGTTAAAGTCATGACAGGGTCCATCATGTGACCAGCTGCACAAAGTTATAAACATTAAGTAATACTGTCAATGATTAACTATTACATAACTATTTCTATTGAGGTTCTGAAGGGTGACAGTGTTTTTAGTCTGTAATCTTTCCCCCTCACCCTCTCTCCCTATTACTCCCTCCCACTATTTTTACCAGGGGCGCAACATTGGTTTTAGTTGTGAGGGGGGGGCATATATATATTAATATTTTGGATGGGTTGAATAAACACTAAAAACAGCCTTCCCGACTGCTCGGTGAGATCCGCACGGTCCAAAAGCACACCGTTGCCTTGTTTTGTATCACATTCCAATGATAAAACTGCGGAGGGGACAAAAATGCATGTCCCCCCTGTCCCCAGTGAAATTTGTGCCACTTCTTATTCCTGTCATAACCTCCTGTTAGTTCTACTACAGTATGGACTGACTCAGGCTCTTGCCTGACTGTATTTCTGCCTTGTCATTGTGACTCAGCATTCTGGAGTCTCAAGCAGAGATGGAAGAGGAAGCAAGACAGCCCACTCCTTCTTTTCCCCCAATGGAAGTCAGTTAACTAAGCAGACCACTATTGCATTGTTGTCTGCTTAAGGAGCCACCTCCTTAAGCAGGCAGTGGTAAACGGCCGGTGTGAACTATCTTCTTTATCCACCATCTCAAGGTAGTTCTGTTCTGTTATCAGTGACAATGGTGGACGGAGGCGCCACTTTGTGACTGCAGAAACAGACATGAGGGGTGATGAATGGGCGAAGACCGGTTGATACCAGATTTGAAAAAAAGGAAAAAGGGAAGAAGGAGAGAACAGCAGGAACATATACTATATGTACTATATACTATATGCACCTTACATGTACTGTGTAACTTAGTAAGGCATTTTTAAACAAATAGCTGTGAATGGTTGTTTCTGGTGATTTGAAGGGAAAATACAACAACTTTCCTGAAAATGTTGTCAATTTAGTCAATTGGAACTCAAATACCAATATTTTTCTGTATTACTTTAAACTGTTTGTCTAACTATACCAGTTCAGAAAGTCCCCACCAATATCAAAACCCATTATTCTATTTATGTTCCCTTCATCATGTTTGGGTAGTAAATGGTCTTGAAATGATATAAGTATTTTCTCTTTCTTTATTGAGATATCAAGTTATGAATGAGAGGGGTGTGACAGAAAGGTAGAGGAATACAGATATGAAAGTGTAGACAGGGTTTGAATCCATGCAGCAAAGGGTCCAGAGTCTGCAGCATTACCACTAGACCAGAATATGTCACAAAATGTCTAATGGCTAATACTCAGTTAACTGCTGACTTGATTACAAAATTTAATTGCAGTATCAATTCATTAAAAAGTATACATACGCACACACACACACACACACACATGATTGTAAAGGAAATCATGTCCAGTCCTAATAAGCTGAAGATTCTATAATGAATCAAATTAAACAAGTAGTGTGTTAGTCTAGCTGAAAACAGAGAGGCTGATTACTTTGTTGTAGTGAAAGTGAACTGGGAAAGAAATACATGATCAATCCAATTAAAGTGAGTGTCATGATGCCAACTTTGGACCAACTACATAAAGTGTAAAGGCTTGAATAGGCCTATGGCTCAGAATATGGAATAGAATGTGAATGGGGGGCTACTCTCTCAAGTATTCATTCAAATATGCAAATATGCAACTATAGGTTGTGGGTGGAAGCTGAAAAAATGATCGAGGGGGGAGCAGATTATTTTGTATATGACAGTTAAACATTCTTATAATAACTATAACATTTGTTGGCACCTTCAATTCTTGCACATTTTCTCATAAAAGTATAGTTTAACACTGCTTCTATCTAGGATGTAAACACAGCCTCAGGTGAGGTCTGAAAACTCAAACTGTTTGCAGTATGTGTTTGATGAACTCCCAAAGACGGAAATAAGATAAACATCTGTTTTTGAGTGCACTTGAAAAGTGCAACATGCAATACAAATTGTCCCATGAAGAGGTAACTCCGTTCACCATTTAGCCTTTTTTTTTACATTTAAAAGCTAACCAATGTTAGTTTGACTAGCCTAGCCTTCTACTGTAACTGTCAATTTGCCTGCTCATGAGGCTAGTGTTTCATTAGCTATCATGTTTTGGTCTGATTACATGTCTCTTTTCAAGTAACAAGCTGCAGGCTTAAAGAAACATTCAATCATATACTTTGATTAGAAAGCCAAAGAAAAGCGTATAGAAAGATGTGTGTGTCATGTATGCTAGAATGGAGGTGTAAAAACTAGGCTGAATATGCAAATTAGCCAACACAGCATATCCTACACATATACTGTAGCATACCTTGCATTACAATGTCCTCTATAAAACAACTGGGGAAAATGTATACAATTTGGTCTGCAATAAGAGAACCAGAGTTTGATTTCTAAACCAGAGGACAACAGAATTCTATTCACTGCATGTTACAATAGTAAAACAATCTCTTTGTCACCTCGTCACACTGATTCTATATTGCATTTAGTCCTTGAGATGGTCTAGGGAGCATCTGTGGTTGGTGCTCTTCAACTTTAAAATGCACTATACCCCTCAAACTCAACTCTGGACCTAGAAGCCAGTTCTCCGGACCTCGTAGGGTAAGAGTTGAATATTCCTGCACTAGAGTGTGTAAGGCAAAACCTGAAAAGAAAAGGCAACAGGCAAATAAACAAACACTGGAGAAAACCTCAAAAATATTTTATTTATGTTTTGTTCCACCATTGGGGGCCAGAGCAGCGAACAGTTTTGACTGGGCTGAGCGGGAGCTGTACTTCCTCAGTGGTAGGGAGGCGAGCAGGCCAGAGGTGGATGAACGCAGTGCCCTTGTTTGGGTGTAGGGCCTGATCAGAGCCTGGAGGTACTGAGGTGCCGTTCCCCTCACAGCTCCGTAGGCAAGCACCATGGTCTTGTAGCGGATGCGAGCTTCAACTGGAAGCCAGTGGAGAGAACGGAGGAGCGGGGTGACGAGAGAGAACTTGGGAAGGTTGAACACCAGACGGGCTGCGGCGTTCTGGATGAGTTGAAGGGGTTTAATGGCACAGGCAGGGAGCCCAGCCAACAGCGAGTTGCAGTAATCCAGACGGGAGATGACAAGTGCCTGGATTAAGACCTGCGCCGCTTCCTGTGTGAGGCAGGGTCGTACTCTGCGGATGTTGTAGAGCATGAACCTACAGGAACGGGCCACCGCCTTGATGTTGGTTGAGAACGACAGGGTGTTGTCCAGGATCACGCCAAGGATCTTAGCGCTCTGGGAGGAGGACACAATGGAGTTGTCAACCGTGATGGCGAGATCATGGAACGGGCAGTCCTTCCCCGGGAGGAAGAGCAGCTCCGTCTTGCCGAGGTTCAGCTTGAGGTGGTGATCCGTCATCCACACTGATATGTCTGCCAGACATGCAGAGATGCAGGGTGTGTTATATACAGACCTTTGAATGTGTATGTATCATTTTGTATAATATGCTTGGATTCTGTGCTTTCCATCTTGTAGAGTCACTGTGACTTCAGTTTCGAAAGGAGCTGATGGTTTACCTGCTTTGTTTTGTCCTTATTCAATAAAGGAACATAATGTTACACATTGTTTTTATATTCATATGGAATGTGTATTTGTTTATATGACAGAGTACTAGGGCCACACTGAAGAAAAAGGATAAAGTCATACATTTATGAGGCTGGTTCTTTCTGCCGAAAAGCTACATATTGTTTTTACAGTTTTGATACTTATGACAATGTGATACTTAATATTCTGGCACATCAGCATGTCTTTGTTTATGAAACCATACTGAAGTACAATTTCACGAAATGCCCCGCATCTGTCATTTTAACAACTGTCCTCCTTTAAAACAACTGGTTACAATATTATGACTTGTCTTTTTTTTCCCTCTGTGGCCCTAATATTCTATCATTTTATATATAGTCTATGGGAAACTGTAAATTATTTACATTTACATTTAAGTCATTTAGCAGACGCTCTTATCCAGAGCGACTTACAAATTGGTGCATTCACCTTATGACATCCAGTGGAACAGTCACTTTACAATAGTGCATCTAAAACTTAAGGGGGGGGGGTGAGAGGGATTACTTATCCTATCCTAGGTATTCCTTAAAGAGGTGGGGTTTCAGGTGTCTCCGGAAGGTGGTGATTGACTCCGCTGTCCTGGCGTCGTGAGGGAGCTTGTTCCACCATTGGGGGGCCAGGGCAGCGAACAGTTTTGACTGGGCTGAGCGGGAGCTGTACTTCCTCAGTGGTAGGGAGGCGAGCAGGCCAGAGGTGGATGAACGCAGTGCCCTTGTTTGGGTGTAGGGCCTGATCAGAGCCTGGAGGTACTGAGGTGCCGTTCCCCTCACAGCTCCGTAGGCAAGCACCATGGTCTTGTAGCGGATGCGAGCTTCAACTGGAAGCCAGTGGAGAGAACGGAGGAGCGGGGTGACGTGAGAGAACTTGGGAAGGTTGAACACCAGACGGGCTGCGGCGTTCTGGATGAGTTGAAGGGGTTTAATGGCACAGGCAGGGAGCCCAGCCAACAGCGAGTTGCAGTAATCCAGACGGGAGATGACAAGTGCCTGGATTAGGACCTGCGCCGCTTCCTGTGTGAGGCAGGGTCGTACTCTGCGGATGTTGTAGAGCATGAACCTACAGGAACGGGCCACCGCCTTGATGTTGGTTGAGAACGACAGGGTGTTGTCCAGGATCACGCCAAGGTTCTTGGCGCTCTGGGAGGAGGACACAATGGAGTTGTCAACCGTGATGGCGAGATCATGGAACGGGCAGTCCTTCCCGGGAGGAAGAGCAGCTCCGTCTTGCCGAGGTTCAGCTTGAGGTGGTGATCAGTCATCCACACTGATATGTCTGCCAGACATTCATTTCTTATCCAAAATCATTGAAATTAATGATCACAAACGTTTAAATAATGACAGTGGGTCTAGTTATATGTGATAACAATGTATAGTGACCAGTGAAATAACTATTGGTTTCCATTTGTGGTGACTGCTGACTGACATTAGGGATGAGATTAAATAGATCCTGGAATTTAGCCTGGTCTGGAGCAGGCTAGCTCCACAGAATAAATATCCATGGTAATTTATACCATAACATATCCTCCTGCCCCCTATCCATCTTTAGTGCAACCGGATTACGGATCAATTGAGCCAGGATCACCAAGATATCCTGGCTTAATCCCTTATCCTAGTTTTGTGCAACAGGCCCCTGGTTTGAGACCCAGTGAGCTAGATTATACACTCAAAACATTATCTTGTTGCTAGCAACTTAGACTATTGCTGACCTGACTGACCCAAACTTTCCACTGGTACTCAGCCAAGGATGTATATACACTGAATAATGTAGGCCTATCTGTTACAACGGACTCCAGTTACTGCTTACCATGCTATGTTGTTGTCTTTGGTCTCTTTTTATGTAGTGTTGTCTCTCTTGTCGTGAAAGGCCTTTTGCCTTTTGTTAGGGCGTCATTGTAAATAAGAATTTGTTCTTAACCAACTTAGTTAGCCTAGTTAAATAAATAAAGATTAAAAATAAATAAAGCACTTCTCTGCAGCTTTTGACATTATTGATCATAATCTGCTGCTGGAAAAAGCGTAAGTGTTATGGCTTTACATCCCCTGCTATATTGTGTATCTAGAGTTACCTGTTTAACAGAACACAGAGGGTGTTTTTTAATGGAATCCTCTCCAACATAATATAGGAAGAGTCAGGCATTCCCCAGAGCAGCTGTCTAGGCCCCTTACTTTTTAAATCTTTACTCATGACTTTCACTGGTGCTGAGTGAAGCCTGTGTGTCTGTGACTCAACACGACACACATCAGCTACCAGAGCAGGTGAAATCACTGCAACACTTAAGAGCTGCAGTCATTTTCAGAATGGGTGGCAAGAAGTTAGTCCTAAATACATGAATTTCAAAAACTAAAGGCATTGTATTTGGGACATAAAATAAAAACACTAAACCCTGAACCTCAACTAAATCTTGTAATGGATAATGTGGAAATGTAACAAGTTGGGAATAAACTTCTGAAATGGTAAAAACATATTGATACAACACTAGCTACGATGGGGATATATCTGTCCATAATAAAGCACTGCTCTGCCTTCTTAACAACGCTATCAACAAGGTAGGTTCTACAGGCCCTTGTTTTGTCGCACCTGGACTACTGTCCAGTCGTGTGGTCAGGTGCCACAAAAAAGGACTTAGGGAAATTACAATTGGCCCAGAAATGGGCAGCACGGTTCACCCTTAAATGTACACAGAGAGCTAACAATATGATGCATGTCAATCTCTCATGGCGGCAGCGTAGCCTAGTGGTTAGAGCGTTGGACTAGTAACCGGAAGGTTGCGAGTTCAAACCCCCGAGCTGACAAGGTACAAATCTGTCGTTCTGCCCCTGAACAGTCAGTTAACCCACTGTTCCCAGGCCGTCATTGAAAATAATATGTTCTTAACTGACTTGCCTGGTTAAATAAAGGTAAAAAAAAAAAATGGCTCAAAGTAGAGGATAGATTTACTTCATCACTACTTGTATTTGTGAGAAGTATTGACATGTTGAATGCACAGAGCTGTCAGTTTAAACTACTAGCACACAACTCAGACACCAATGCATACCCCACAAGACATGCCACCAGGTCTCTTCACAGTCCCCACATCCAGAACAGACTATGGGAGGTGCACAGTACCACAGAGCCATGACATGCCGACTATTCCACATCAAGTAGCTCATGCAAGCAGTAAAGACTTTAAAAATAAAAATACAACTTATGGGACAGCAGGGACTGAGAAGAGACATCGGCACAAACATATCCACACAATGGATTTTGTGTGGTAGAGGCTTGAAATCTTTTTTAGAATGTATCAAACTGCCTTTATTTTTGCTGGACCCCATTTAGAGTAAATCCTGCCTTGACAACAGCTAAATGGGATCCATAACTAATACCAATGTTGGTCAATTAAGGAATATGCTTTTTAATCAGATGCCATCTAGTGGCTTTTTTGGGAGTGTCAGGTTATCACAAATCTCTGGCCCTCTGTGTGGCCTTGGCACAGGTAAAATGGATTTTGAAATAGAATGACTTAGCTGCAAAACATTACCCTAAATATAAACCAACTCCGTGAACACCATATTTTATTTAAATGTACTCTATTTTACCATGTCAATACTTCTTGGTTGTAAATGTTGGTGGCAGTTGTGAAAAGAGAATAGTTGCAGTTTTCAAAAATGCCTTTGTTGATTTGACACTGTTCTCATTAGGCCATTTCCCCCTTTAACCAAATGGTCTACCCACTAGAAACTGTTACTAGTTGGACACCAAAATATGTAGCAATATTTTCTCAGTGTAAAGTATTAAAGTTACACTTGCCTGTTAATTACCAAAATGTTATACTTCAGTAAATTAGCAGTATCTTTGCAACCATGTGACAGCTCCAACAAGCCCCGTATGGTGAACGAGAGACTTGTAGATTTACTATTGAGTATTCAGTTCAGAGTTTGCTGTAGGGGAACTAGTGTGCATTACCAACTGAAATTAACAAAATGAGTGAAGATTGAGTGTGTCAGTAAGAGCCGAATGTTAGAGAAAGACACCATAACAGCTGGCTAACGGATTTACCCAGCAGGACGCAAGGGTTTGATTGACTTGTTGGACATTTTATAAACTTGGGATACGCAGAGTGAAGGTCTACAGCAACTGTAGTTACTCATTTCACTCCTATGGACCTAGAGTTGACAGTTGGGTCCTTCATTGACATGGCACTACTACAAGATGCGGTAAAGGACACCCTCTGTGGTCAGACGTAACATGCTTTATTAAACTTCTCCGATTGTTATGACCCTCAGCCACGAGTAGGTCTACAATTGTCAGTATTTATCACTGGTATGAAGATGCTCAGTAAGACCGAGCAAAGAACCTGAATAGACTGACACATCATTACAACAGGTCAACACTTAGAAATCATCAACAAAAACATTGATATTTTTAATTGTTTTACAAGATGCCTTGCCTCCAAAATACAGTAGTGTTGTCAACAGAAACACCTCAATGTTACAGCTGTGTTGCACTGCACCAGTTTAACACTCTCCCCTCCCTATAAATGTAAAGCCAGTAGGATCTATCAGAGAAGCCAGGAGTCCTGGTCTGGGGCTGGAGAACATAGCCTAGGGATGAAAGTGGTTTAGCTCTGGCCTCCCAGGGTGTGCTTGTCAAACAGGTACTCTGCCATCTTGTTGTTGACAGCATCCATCTTGGTGAGGTTGGTGATGTGGTCACCCAGCTTCTTAATGGCCTCCACCTGCTCAATCAGGTAATGGGTCTCCAGGAAGTCACATAGCTAAAGAGGGAAAACACAGGTCAGACAAGAGAATGATTACAGACAATTGTAGATACAGTAACACAAGAGCCTGGTGGTAATGGAATAAGTGCTGATATAACTAGGCAAGTCAGTTAAAAACAAATTATTTACAGAAACATCCTAACGTGGAACAGTGGGTTAACTACCTTGTTCAGGGGCAGAACAGATTTTTAGCTTGTCAGCTAGAGGATTCGATCCAGCAACCTTTTGGTTACTGGACCAACGCTCTAACCGCTAGGCAACCTGTCGCCCCTTATGCATTAGCTGCATAGTAGGCATCTGGACTACCGTGTAGTGGCAAAGCAGCAGGTCACACAATCCTGTGTCATTAGTTATCTCCTGGGACAGTACCTGTATTCTATGTGATACATACATGTGGTTTCACCATAACTTACATGGGGGTCAACCTTGTCAGAGGCAATCTTGTGCAGGTCCAGCAGGGCCTGGTTCACATTCTTCTCCAGCTGCAGAGCACACTGCATGGCCTCCAGCCCATTGCCCCACTCATCACTTTCTGGCTTCTACACAGGACATAGTGAACACAGAAGTATTGAGGACTACTAGCAGATGTTAAGGTTAAGATAAAGTGAACAGAATTACACTTCTCACACTCAGTTCAGTGGTTAGAGGCAGTATGTTCAGGACTACAGGTTCTCTAGAGCAACTTAATGCTGGAGACACTTTCCTCCATGGAGTAAAAACATTTTCTATCATCTACAATCTAAAAACGCGTTTCCTATGCTCAAAGGCTCACCTTGATGTCCTGGAGTAAAATGCGTCCACCTCGCTTGTTCTGGAAGGAGAGTAGCTTGTCGGCGTGCTCCCGCTCCTCGTCGCTGTTCTCCTTGAAGAAATGCGCGAAACCAGGCAGAGCCACATCGTCACGGGAGAAATAGAAACCCTGGGTGGATAAACAAAACAGTGTGGTTAGAAGAAAAAATGCCAAACGTGACTCGGCATTCTGTTCATGTTGTGGCAACTAAGCTTGATGATATAGGCATGAATAAATCTAGTCTGTAGTCTACTGGTGGCCTGACAATTAACCTGTCAAGGAGTTGTTACGCGCTCTGTCCAAGGTAGGATAGATTCTCGGCTTCATTTGGATGTTATACCAACCTGGAGGCAATTAATAGCCAAGCCAAGTATAACTCAAATGTGTACTTAACGGAGTTGAGGTTATAGGCTACAGAAAAGTCAGGTGAAAAGTGGAATTTAGGCCCAGGCATAATAATAAAACAGGTAGATCAACAAAACGGTCATCTTGGTAGACTCCTTACCATTGAAGTGTAGGTGTAGGAGGCAAACATCTCCAAATTGATCATCCGGTTGATGGCAGCTTCGCAATCGTGGTGATAGTTCTGGCGGATCTGAGACTCCATTTTGGCAGATTTTCTTTAATATCTAAATGAACGGTACAAAAAAACGGTTTATTCGACGATCTTGCTATTATAGTTCAAGTAAGTGTTATGTTATCAATCCGGAATGTTCTATAATGCGGGACGAAAGCAGAGGAGTTCCGTTCAATCACGGTTGAAGCAAGAACTTCTTCATGCGTCTTCTCAGACTTGTGAACTAACTGGAAGGATCCTTGTTCGCACTATTTATTGTTCCAAACGGAATACATCAGTGAAATCCTCCCTCACAGAGCGTAGCCAATCACCTTTAGAATTTCAACAGGAATTTAGTGGATAATTTGATGACGACCCCACTCCTCAGGAGTGAATGTGACATTGTGTGTTCTCATGAATTCTTGCTAATCATATCGTTGGCCATCATTATTCAATAATTGTTTAATCCAAATAATGTTGTTGTCAAACCAGAAAAAATTAAGACTTGTTTTTGTGTTTTATGTCTTTCTTATTCCAGATTGTATACTTATGCTCTTATGTCAGAAGATTTTGGAGTGAGTTAGAAGATTTTATCTTAAAGAGAAGAATATTAATGCTAATCTGAGAGACACTGATATTACGTTTTATTTTGATCCAAATTATATGGACCCTGATTTAACTTTCATTGTTCATTTGTTTATCTTTCATGGAAAATTCTTTATCCATACAATGAAGTGGGCAAAGAACAAACCCCTCTTCACATTATTTAAGATAGAATTGAAATATTATTTTGAAAAGATCAGTAAATGTAAAAACAAAAAAGCAATATAAGAGACTCATATCTCCCTCACTATCTTTAAACACCAACTGTCAGGGAAGGTCACAGATCATTGAACCTGTACATAGCCCATCTGTAAGTAGCCCATCCAACTACCTCATCCCCATATTGTTACTTATTTTTTTGCTCCTTTGCACCCCAGTATCTCTACTTCCACATTCTTCTTCTGCACATCTATCACTCCAGTGTTTTATTGCTAAATTGTAATCACTTCGCCACTACGGCCAATGTATTGCCCTACCTCCCTAATCTTACCTCATTTGCACACACTGTATATATATACATATTTTCTATTGTGTTATTGACTGTACGTTTGTTAATTCCATGTGTAACTCTGTGTTATTGTTTGTGTCGCACTGCTTTGCTTTATCTTGGCCAGGTCACAATTGTAAATGAGAGCTTTTTCTCAACTGGCCTACCTGGTTAAATAAAGGTGAAGTAAAAAAATTAAATAAAAAGTGTCTAACTAATTGAAAAGGAATCTTGATATGTAATGCCCCTGTCTGTTAGGTTTATGTACTCTTCTTTGTATATTTTTTTTGTATCGTTGTGCTCATAATAATTAATAAATAAATATATATATATAAATGATGATCCCACTCATACACTGAAGCAAAGATCATGTATTATATTGACAAGAGAGCCGAGTGACCACAATGGAAATGCATGTGCTCAATGATTGAAGACAGGAACAGGTGGGGACCATTCTAGCTAATGAGAGGGCAGGTATGAGTGTGAACAACACGCACAACTGAAAGTCGTTTTTCTCAAAGTTTCCGAAATGCCACGTGCATCCACATATATCAGTACATTTGTAAAAGCTTAAAAATGACGAAACTTCTATTCAATCAAAATCCTCAAGTAATTAGAAAATAAAACGGGATTATCTCACACGGAAAGATTTTGGGCAAAGTAAAAGATCTCGCCTTGACGGCTTCATCTCGGTCTGTTATTTTTTTATATATAAAAAAAACTTTGTTTATTAAAAAGTAAAATTATATTGGTAACACCTAAAGCCATAGTATCAGGCAAAATCAATATGCTACAGTGCAGGTCTAACTACAGTGGTTATTGTTGAAAAAGGTCTGTGTTTGCTGTATCCTTTGAAGAAAATAGGAAGAATTTGAACATTCATTCTAATATTAGGATAATTTAGAAATAGTCTACATCTACGTTTGATTTAGGATATAAAAGGAATTGAACTTTGAGACGCAGTTCTGTAAACTTCTGTTTCATTCTCTAAGAGCACATGTTTCAATAGCATATGTAGCTTTTCCAGAATGCAGTCAAAAGAAAAACTGTAGGTTTTATCACACATTTTTTAAACATCAATTACATTTTCAGAATGAGGTATGGGAATAAAGGAGTGGACAGAGAAAGAAAGGCTGGCTTTTGTAGAAATGGTATTTGATGATACACCTTTCGGTTTCAAATAACATATTGTACTTCAGAAATGGTACATCAAAGTTGATTACATTAGAAATAACTACACAAAATCAGTAGCTACATACGTCTAACCACACATATGTTATTAAGCTAAAACTGTGAAGTGGAAAACTTTTTACAGCTAATGAAAATAAATCAAGTAATAAATGAATAAATAAAGTACCATCCTAACAACTTCAGTTCACATGACCCGATCTTCCACAACTGTTGACAGGGTGCTTTCAGGGTGCTGGGTTATTGCTCAATACAGCCATGTAGTTGAAACGTCATTGGTATTCATAAGAACTAGAGCTGTGTTCGAATACTCATACTAACTGCACTAACCATACTATTTGTGATGTAAGTGGAGTATGTAGTATGGTTATTGGTCATAGTATGGATATAGTTAGTATGCCAGAAGTTCCCCGATGTCATACAAAATTTGCCAAAATACGTAGTATACAAGCAGTGGACATTATTTCCGTGCTGTCAGGGCCCATAATGCAATTCTTCAGAAAACGGCCGTGGCCTCACAACGTTTTCAGATTTTTTTTAAATGGCAGAAAAACATTTGTTTTTGAGTGCACTTGCGGTAACTCCGTTGACCATTTAGCCAAGTTTTTTTCTAAGCTAGCCAATGTTAGTTTGACTAGCCTAGCCTGCTACTGTAACTGTCAATTTGCCTGCTCATGAGGCTAGTGTTTCATTAGCTATCTGTCAGGGACATTTTTTGTTGTTGTCATGTTTTGACCTGATTATATGTCTCATTTCAAGTTACAAGCTGCTGGCTTAAAGAAACATTCAATCATATACTTTGCGTAGAAAGCCAAGCAAAAGCTTTTAGATAGAAAGATGTGTGTGTCAAGTATGCTAGAATGTACGTTTAAAAACTAAGTTGCATATGCAAATTAGCCAACACAGCATATCCTACACATATACTGTAGCATACCTTGCAATACAATGTTCTCTAAAAAACAACTGGGGAAAATGTATACAATTTGGTCTGCAATAAGAGAACCAGAGTTTGATTTCTAATTCAGATGAGTTCTCAAGTGTCAGCAGATTCCCAATACCACGATGGGCAGGCAGGCGTAATGTTGGAGGCTTTGGAGAATGATAACAAATCTGCAGGATTATAGAAAAAGCGGTTTGAGTTTCAAATACTTAATGTTTGTGAACTTGAATATATTTACTGTAGGTGGTTGAAATTATTAGCCTCACTATCCTGCTGATCTTCTAAAAGTTGAAGCTGCCAAATTGTTGCCAATCCATTATTCTACTACTAATTATGACTGAGTTTCAGGCATGTTTTCCATAATGCACATACATTCGAACAAAGAACAATCAACTTTTTTCTACAAATATTCGCATTAAAATTAACAAATTGTGAAGTTTATATTTTGACAGACCAAAGTATCAGCTATTAACACCATGTAAAGGAACAACCAATGTTTTCATTAAATGCAAGTGGATTCATGTCCACTCTGTCAGACAACATAAAAGGCATTTCATTTGTACAATTATTGTCCAACAAGTGTTTACCGCCTTGATTGTTTAATGCTAACATTAGATTATTCATAAAAGTGTTATACAAATCTTTGTTTTGTTTAATAGCTATATTAAATGCTCCAGGGATAATTTTGTTACAATCTGGCATGGTTTTCTAGATTTTGAACATAAAATAACAATTATAAAGCTAACATTATCCCTTAGGTCTGGCACAGCAAATACATTAATTATTGAAGCATATGTTGCAGAACATTGATTACATTATTTGTTTAGAATATTGACAACAACAACAAAATCAATCTTAAGGGGGTTAGTTCCTCTGTAGAGATGGGAGAATCTTCCAGAAGGACAACCATCTTTGAAGCACCAATCAGGCATTTATGGTAGAGTGGCCAGATGGAAGCCACTTCTCAGTAAAAGTCACTTGTCAGCCCATTTGGAGTTTGCCAAAAGGCACCTAAAGGACTCTCAGTATAAGGGCACAGGGTGAGACCCAGATACAGACACGGGAGGCAGATGGTTTGAGTCTTTGATATTTATTGGTATCCAAGGGGCAGGCAAGAGAATGGTCATGGACAGTCAAAAAGATCAAAACAAGGTCAGAGTCCAGGAGGTACAGAGCGGCAGGAAGGTTCAGAGTGAGGGCAGGCAAGTGTCAAAACCGGGAGGACTGGCAAAAGAGAGATTAGAAAAATCAGGGGCACGGGAAATACACATTTTAACATTACATTTACATTACATTTAAGTCATTTAGTAGACGCTCTTATCCAGAGCGACTTACAAATTGGTGCATTCACCTTATGACATCCAGTGGAACAGCCACTTTACAATAGTGCATCTAAATATTTTAAGGGGGGGTGAGAAGGATTACTTTATCCTATCCTAGGTATTCCTTAAAGAGGTGGGGTTTCAGGTGTCTCCGGAAGGTGGTGATTGACTCCGCTGTCCTGGCGTCGTGAGGGAGCTTGTTCCACCATTGGGGAGCCAGAGCAGCGAACAGTTTTGACTGGGCTGAGCGGGAGCTGTACTTCCTCAGTGGTAGGGAGGCGAGCAGGCCAGAGGTGGATGAACGCAGTGCCCTTGTTTGGTGTAGGGCCTGATCAGAGCCTGGAGGTACTGAGGTGCCGTTCCCCTCACAGCTCCGTAGGCAAGCACCATGGTCTTGTAGCGGATGCGAGCTTCAACTGGAAGCCAGTGGAGAGAACGGAGGAGCGGGGTGACGTGAGAGAACTTGGGAAGGTTGAACACCAGACGGGCTGCGGCGTTCTGGATGAGTTGAAGGGTTTAATGGCACAGGCAGGGAGCCCAGCCAACAGCGAGTTGCAGTAATCCAGACGGGAGATGACAAGTGCCTGGATTAGGACCTGCGCCGCTTCCTGTGTGAGGCAGGGTCGTACTCTGCGGATGTTGTAGAGCATGAACCTACAGGAACGGGCCACCGCCTTGATGTTGGTTGAGAACGACAGGGTGTTGTCCAGGATCACGCCAAGGTTCTTGGCGCTCTGGGAGGAGGACACAATGGAGTTGTCAACCGTGATGGCGAGATCATGGAACGGGCAGTCCTTCCCCGGGAGGAAGAGCAGCTCCGTCTTGCCGAGGTTCAGCTTGAGGTGGTGATCCGTCATCCACACTGATATGTCTGCCAGACATGCAGAGATGCGACGCCACCTGGTCGTCAGAAGGGGGAAAGGAGAAGATTAATTGTGTGTCGTCTGCATAGCAATGATAGGAGAGACCATGTGAGGTTATGACAGAGCCAAGTGACTTGGTGTATAGCGAGAATAGGAGAGGGCCAGAACAGAGCCCTGGGGACACCAGTGGTGAGAGCGCGTGGTGAGGAGACAGATTCTCGCCACGCCACCTGGTAGGAGCGGCCTGTCAGGTAGGACGCAATCCAAGCGTGGGCCGCGCCGGAGATGCCCAACTCGGAGAGGGTGGAGAGGAGGATCTGATGGTTCACAGTATCGAAGGCAGCCGATAGATCTAGAAGGATGAGAGCAGAGGAGAGAGAGTTAGCTTTAGCAGTGCGGAGCACCTCCGTGATACAGAGGAGAGCAGTCTCAGTTGAATGACTACTCTTGAAACCTGACTGATTTGGATCAAGAAGGTCATTCAGAGAGAGATAGCGGGAGAGCTGGCCAAGGACGGCACGTTCAAGAGTTTTGGAGAGAAAAGAAAGAAGGGATACTGGTCTGTAATTGTTGACATCGGAGGGATCGAGTGTAGGTTTTTTCAGAAGGGGTGCAACTCTCGCTCTCTTGAAGACGGAAGGGACGTAGCCAGCGGTCAGGGATGAGTTGATGAGCGAGGTGAGGTAAGGGAGAAGGTCTCCGGAAATGGTCTGGAGAAGAGTTCTCTCACGTCACCCCGCTCCTCCGCTCTCTCCACTGGCTTCCAGTTGAAGCTCGCATCCGCTACAAGACCATGGTGCTTGCCTACGGAGCTGTGAGGGGAACGGCACCTCAGTACCTCCAGGCTCTGATCAGGCCCTACACCCAAATAAGGGCACTGCGTTCATCCACCTCTGGCCTGCTCGCCTCCCTACCACTGAGGAAGTACAGTTCCCGCTCAGCTCAGTCAAAACTGTTCGCTGCTCTGGCTCCCCAATGGTGGAACAAACTCCCTCATGACGCCAGGACAGCGGAGTCAATCACCACCTTCCGGAGACACCTGAAACCCCACCTCTTTAAGGAATACCTAGGATAGGATAAAGTAATCCTTCTCACCCCCTCCCCCCTTAAAATATTTAGATGCACTATTGTAAAGTGGTTGTTCCACTGGATGTCATAAGGTGAATGCACCAATTTGTAAGTCGCTCTGGATAAGAGCGTCTGCTAAATGACTTAAATGTAATGTAAATGTAAGAGAGGAGGGGATAGGGTCTAGCGGGCAGGTTGTTGGGCGGCCGGCCGTCACAAGATGCGAGATTTCATCTGGAGAGAGAGGGGAGAAAGAGGTCAGAGCACAGGGTAGGGCAGTGTGAGCAAAACCAGCGGTGTCGTTTGACTTAGCAAACGAGGATCGGATGTCGTCGACCTTCTTTTCAAAATGGTTGACGAAGTCATCTGCAGAGAGGGAGGAGGGGGGGGGAGGGAGGAGGATTCAGGAGGGAGGAGAAGGTGGCAAAGAGCTTCCTAGGGTTAGAGGCAGATGCTTGGAATTTAGCGTGGTAGAAAGTGGCTTTAGCAGCAGAGACAGAGGAGGAAAATGTAGAGAGAGGAGGGAGTGAAAGGATGCCAGGTCCGCAGGGAGGAACAGTTTTCCTCCATTTCCGCTCGGCTGCCCGGAGCCCTGTTCTGTGAGCTCGCAATGAGTCATCGAGCCACGGAGCGGGAGGGGAGGACCGAGCCGGCCTGGAGGATAGGGGACATAGAGAGTCAAAGGATGCAGAGAGGGAGGAGAGGAGGGTTGAGGAGGCAGAATCAGGAGATAGGTTGGAGAAGGTTTGAGCGGAGGGAAGAGATGATAGGATGGAAGAGGAGAGAGTAGCGGGGGGAGAGAGAGCGAAGGTTGTGACGGCGCGATACCATCCGAGTAGGGGAGTGTGGGAGGTGTTGGATGAGAGCGAGAGGGGAAAGGATACAAGGTAGTGGTCGGAGACTTGGAGGGAGTTGCAATGAGGTTAGTGAAAGAACAGCATCTAGTAAAGATGAGGTCAGCGTATTGCCTGCCTTGTGAGTAGGGGGAAGGTGAGAGGGTGAGGTCAAAGAGGAGAGGAGTGGAAGGAAGGAGGCAGAGAGGAAAGAGTCAAAGGTAGACGTGGGGAGGTTAAAGTCGCCCAGAACTGTGAGAGGTGAGCCGTCCTCAGGAAAGGAGCTTATCAAGGCATCAAGCTCATTGATGAACTCTCCGAGGGAACCTGGAGGGCGATAAATGATAAGGATGTTAAGCTTGAAAGGGCTAGTAACTGTGACAGCATGAAATTCAAAGGAGGCGATAGACAGATGGGTAAGGGGAGAAAGAGAGAATGACCACTTGGGAGAGATGAGGATCCCGGTGCCACCACCCCGCTGACCAGAAGCTCTCGGGGTGTGCGAGAACACGTGGGCGGACGAAGAGAGAGCAGTAGGAGTAGCAGTGTTGTCTGTGGTGATCCATGTTTCCGTCAGTGCCAAGAAGTCGAGGGACTGGAGGGAGGCATAGGCTGAGATGAACTCTGCCTTGTTGACCGCAGAATGGCAGTTCCAGAGGCTACCGGAGACCTGGAACTCCACGTGGGTCGTGCGCGCTGGGACCACCAGAGTAGGGTGGCCGCGGCCACGCGGTGTGGAGCGTTTGTATGGTCTGTGCAGAGAGGAGAGAACAGGGATAAACAGACACATAGTTGACAGGCTACAGAAGAGGCTACGCTAATGCAAAGGAGATTGGAATGACAAGTGGACTACACGTCTCGAATGTTCAGAAAGTTAAGCTACGTAGCAAGAATCTTATTGACTAAAATGATTAAAATGATACAGTACTGCTGAAGGAGGCTAGCTGACAGTGGGTGCGTTGTTGACACTACACTAATCAAGTCGTTCCGTTGAGTGTAATAGTTTCTGCAGTGTTGCTATTCGGGGGCTAGCTGGCTAGCTAGCAGTGTTGTTTACGTTACGTTGCGTTAAAAGAACGACAATAGCTGGCTAGCTAACCTAGAAAATCGCTCTAGACTACACAATTATCTTTGATACAAAGACGGCTATGTAGCTAGCTATGTAGCTAGCTACGATCAAACAAATCAAACCGTTGTACTGTAATGAAATGAAGTGAAAATGTGATACTACCTGTGAATGCGACCGGGTTGTTGAGTTCTATTCAGAAGACGTTGGCTAGCGTTGGCTAGCTGTTGGCTAGCTGTTGGCTAGCTAGCAGAGTCTCCTACGTTAAGGACGACAAATAGCTGGCTAGCTAACCTCGATAAATTAAGATAATCACTCTAAGACTACACACTCTAAACCTAAACAACACAATTATCTTGGATACGAAGATACGAAGACAGCAAAGACAGCTATGTAGCTAGCTAACACTACACTAATCAAGTCGTTCAGTTGTGTGTAATAGTTTTCCCAGTGCAGCTAATCAGTGGACGTTAGCTAGCTGGCTAGTGAAGACTACGTTAGGACGGCGAAATACGATAATTACGCAAGGACCTTAAGGGACATGCATATACTTACAATTCTAACAGCTTTTTTGTTAGTAGAGCATTTAACCGTCTTAAAATACAGTTCAATTTCTTTTTGTAGGATACGAAAATGTGGTTTTCTGTTTGTAAATTTACATTTGTGTATATGAAATTTGGATAAAAGAATAATGAAATTAATTACATAAAAATGATTCCGCTTATTTCTATTGTATGTAAAGAATCCAAACAGTACATCTCACCACAATAGTGTAAAATCTTCATAAATGTGTTCAATTACAAACCTACTGATGTCTTGCCACAGTTTTCTTACATGCATACAATGCCAAAAAAGATGCACAACTGTTTCTGGGTGGCCATTGCAAAAGGAGCAATTTGAGTTGATGTTTTCCTTAAACTTCTTCATATTGTCATGCAGGTGAATGAGGACCCAAAAGCGACTTGGCGAAAACAGAGTTTTTAATCCAGTAAGAAACTTTACAAAACAAAAAGCATAATACTACTCGTTAAGACGAGAACAGACTGGAGACTTGATCGAGAACTGCAGGTTGCCTCGGGAAGGCACTTGAACCTAGCAGACTCAGACACCTGCTCACCACGCAGCATCTGAGGGAAACACGACACGACAGGGCAAAACATAGACACAGCACGGTGAATTATAGATGAGGATCCGACAGGGCAGGAACGGAAAACAAGGAGAGAAATAGGGACTCTAATCAGGGAAAAGGATCGGGAACAGGTGTGGGAAGACTAAATGATGATTAGGGGAATAGGAACAGCTGGGAGCAGGAACGGAACGATAGAGAGAAGAGAGAGCGAGAGAGTGAGAGAGGGAGGGGGGAGAGAGAGGGATAGAAAGAGGGAAAGAACCTAATAAGACCAGCAGAGGGAAACGAATAGAAGGGGAAGCACAGGGACAAGACATGATAATTAATGACAAAACATGACAGTACCCCCCACTCACCGAGCGCCTCCTGGCGCACTCGAGGAGGAATCCTGGCGGCAACGGAGGAAATCATCAATGAGTGAACGGTCCAGCACGTCCCGAGACGGAACCCAACTCCTCTCCTCAGGACCGTAACCCTCCCAATCCACTAAGTATTGGTGACCCCGTCCCCGAGAACGCATGTCCATGATCTTATGTACCTTGTAAATAGGTGCGCTCTCGACAAGGACGGAAGGGGGGAGGGAAGACGAACGGGGTGCGAAGAAAGGGCTTGACACAGGAGACATGGAAGACAGGATGGACGCGACGAAGATGTCGCGGAAGAAGCAGTCGCACAGCGACAGGATTGACGACCTGGGAGACACGGAACGGACCAATGAACCGCGGAGTCAACATACGAGAAGCTGTCGTAAGAGGAAGGTTGCGAGTGGAAAGCCACACTCTCTGGCCGCAACAATACCTTGGACTCTTAATCCTGCGTTTATTGGCGGCTCTCACAGTCTGTGCCCTGTAGCGGCAAAGTGCAGACCTCACCCTCCTCCAGGTGCGCTCACAACGTTGGACAAACGCTTGAGCGGAGGGAACGCTGGACTCGGCAAGCTGGGAAGAGAACAGAGGAGGCTGGTAACCCAGACTACTCTGAAACGGAGATAACCCGGTAGCAGACGAAGGAAGCGAGTTGTGAGCGTATTCTGCCCAGGGGAGCTGTTCTGCCCAAGACGCAGGGTTTCTGAAAGAAAGGCTGCGTAGTATGCGACCAATCGTCTGATTGGCCCTCTCTGCTTGACCGTTAGACTGGGGATGAAACCCGGAAGAGAGACTGACGGACGCACCAATCAAACGACAGAACTCCCTCCAAAACTGTGACGTGAATTGCGGGCCTCTGTCTGAAACGGCGTCTAACGGGAGGCCATGAATTCTGAACACATTCTCGATAATGATTTGTGCCGTCTCCTTAGCGGAAGGAAGTTTAGCGAGGGGAATGAAATGTGCCGCCTTAGAGAACCTATCGACAACCGTAAGAATCACAGTCTTCCCCGCAGACAAAGGCAGACCGGTAATGAAGTCTAGGGCGATGTGAGACCATGGTCGAGAAGGAATGGGAGCGGTCTGAGACGACCGGCAGGAGGAGAGTTACCCGACTTAGTCTGCGCGCAGTCCGAACAAGCAGCCACGAAACGGCGCGTGTCACGCTCCTGAGTCGGCCACCAAAGCGCTGGCGAATAGACGCAAGAGTGCCTCGAACACCGGGATGACCAGCTAACTTGGCAGAGTGAGCCCACTGAAGAACAGCCAGACGAGTGGAAACAGGAACGAAAAAAGGAGGTTACTAGGACAAGCGCGCGGCGACGCAGTGTGCGTGAGTGCTTGCTTAACCTGTCTTTCAATTCCCCAGACTGTCAACCCGACAACACGCCCATAAGGAAGAATCCCCTCGGGATCAGTAGAAGCCACAGAAGAACTAAACAGACGGGATAAGGCATCAGGCTTGGTGTTCTTGCTACCCGGACGGTAAGAAATCACAAACTCGAAACGAGCGAAAAACAACGCCCAACGAGCTTGACGGGCATTAAGTCGTTTGGCAGAACGGATGTACTCAAGGTTCTTATGGTCTGTCCAAACGACAAAAGGAACGGTCGCCCCCTCCAACCACTGTCGCCATTCGCCTAGGGCTAAGCGGATGGCGAGCAGTTCACGGTTACCCACATCATAGTTGCGCTCAGATGGCGACAGGCGATGAGAAAATAAGCGCAAGGATGAACCTTATCGTCAGACTGGAAGCGCTGGGATAGAATGGCTCCCACGCCTACCTCTGAAGCGTCAACCTCGACAATGAATTGTCTAGTGACGTCAGGAGTAACGAGGATAGGAGCGGACGTAAAACGTTCTTTTAGAAGATCAAAAGCTCCCTGGGCGTAACCGGACCACTTAAAACACGTCTTGACAGAAGTAAGAGCTGTGAGAGGGGCAGCAACTTGACCGAAATTACGAATGAAACGCTGATAGAAATTAGCGAAACCTAAAAAGCGCTGCAACTCGACACGTGACCTTGGAACGGGCCAATCACTGACAGCTTGGACCTTAGCGGAATCCATCTGAATGCCTTCAGCGGAAATAACGGAACCGAGAAAAGTAACGGAGGAGACATGAAAAGAGCACTTCTCAGCCTTTACGTAGAGACAATTCTCTAAAAGGCGCTGTAGAACACGTCGAACGTGCTGAACATGAATCTCGAGTGACGGTGAAAAAATCAGGATATCGTCAAGATAGACAAAAACAAAGATGTTCAGCATGTCTCTCAGAACATCATTAACTAATGCCTGAAAAACAGCTGGCGCATTGGCGAGACCAAACGGCAGAACCCGGTACTCAAAATGCCCTAACGGAGTGTTAAACGCCGTTTTCCACTCGTCCCCCTCTCTGATGCGCACGAGATGGTAAGCGTTACGAAGGTCCAACTTAGTAAAGCACCTGGCTCCCTGCAGAATCTCGAAGGCTGATGACATAAGGGGAAGCGGATAACGATTCTTAACCGTTATGTCATTCAGCCCTCGATAATCCACGCAGGGGCGCAGAGTACCGTCCTTCTTCTTAACAAAAAGAACCCCGCCCCGGCCGGAGAGGAAGAAGGCACTATGGTACCGGCGTCAAGAGACACAGATAAATAATCCTCGAGAGCCTTACGTTCGGGAGCCGACAGAGAGTATAGTCTACCCCGAGGAGGAGTGGTCCCCGGAAGGAGATCAATACTACAATCATACGACCGGTGAGGAGGAAGGGAGTTGGCTCGGGACCGACTGAAGACCGTGCGCAGATCATGATATTCCTCCGGCACTCCTGTGAAATCGCCAGGTTCCTCCTGAGAAGTGGGGACAGAAGAAATGGGAGGGATGGCAGACATTAAGCACTTCACATGACAAGATACGTTCCAGGATAGGATAGAATTACAAGACCAATTAATAGAAGGATTATGACATACTAGCCAGGGATGACCCAAAACAACAGGTGTGAAAGGTGAACGAAAAATCAAAAAAGAAATAGTCTCACTGTGGTTACCAGATACTGTGAGAGTTAAAGGTAGTGTCTCAAATCTGATACTGGGAAGATGACTACCATCTAAGGCAAACATGGGCGTAGGCTTGTCTAACTGTCTGAAAGGAATGTTATGTTTCCGAACCCATGCTTCGTCCATGAAACAACCCTCAGCCCCAGAGTCAATCAAGGCACTGCATGTAGTAGCACCCGAACCGGTCCAGCGTAGATGGACCGACATAGTAGTACAGGATCTAGATGAAGAGACCTGAGTAGTAGCGCTCACCAGTAGCCCTCCGCTTACTGATGGGCTCTGGCCTCTTACTGGACATGAATTAACAAAATGTCCATCAAATCCGCAATAGAGGCACAGGCGGTTGGTGATCCTCCGTTCCCTCTCCTTAGTCGAGATGCGAATCCCTCCCAGCTGCATGGGCTCAGTCTCAGAGCCAGAGGAGGGAGATGGTTGCGATGCGGAGCAGGGAAACACCGTTGATGCGAGCTCTCTTCCACGAGCCTGGTGACGAAGATCTACCCGTCGTTCTATGCGGATGGCGAGAGCAATCAAAGAGTCCACACTGGAAGGAACCTCCCGAGAGAGAATCTCATCTTTGACCACTGCGTGGAGTCCCTCCAGAAAACGAGCGAGCAGCGCCGGCTCGTTCCAGTCACTAGAGGCAGCAAGAGTACGAAACTCTATAGAGTAATCCGTTATGGATCGATCACCTTGGCATAGGGAAGCCAGGGCCCTAGAAGCCTCCCCACCAAAAACTGAACGGTCAAAAACCCGAATCATCTCCTCTTTAAAGTTCTGGTAATTGTTAGAACAATCAGCCCTTGCCTCCCAGATAGCTGTGCCCCACTCTCGGGCCCGGCCAGTAAGGAGTGAAATGACGTAAGCAACCCGAGCTCTCTCTCTAGAGTATGTGTTGGGTTGGAGAGAGAACACAATCTCACACTGGGTGAGAAAGGAGCGGCACTCAGTGGGCTGCCCGGAGTAGCAAGGTGGGTTATTAACCCTAGGTTCTGGAGGCTCGGCAGGCCAGGAAGTAACAGGTGGCACGAGACGAAGACTCTGGAACTGTCCAGAGAGGTCGGAAACCTGAGCGGCCAGGTTCTCCACGGCATGGCGAGCAGCAGACAATTCCTGCTCGTGTCTGCCGAGCATGGCTCCTTGGATCTCGACGGCAGTGTTACGAGCGTCTGTAGTCGCTGGGTCCATTCCTTGGTCGGATCCTTCTGTCATGCAGGTGAATGAGGACCCAAAAGCGACTTGGCGAAAACAGAGTTTTTAATCCAGTAAGAAACTTTACAAAACAAAAAGCATAATACTACTCGTTAAGACGAGAACAGACTGGAGACTTGATCGAGAACTGCAGGTTGCCTCAGGAAGGCACTTGAACCTAGCAGACTCAGACACCTGCTCACCACGCAGCATCTGAGGGAAACACGACACGACAGGGCAAAACATAGACACAGCACGGTGAATTATAGATGAGGATCCGACAGGGCAGGAACGGAAAACAAGGAGAGAAATAGGGACTCTAATCAGGGAAAAGGATCGGGAACAGGTGTGGGAAGACTAAATGATGATTAGGGGAATAGGAACAGCTGGGAGCAGGAACGGAACGATAGAGAGAAGAGAGAGCGAGAGAGTGAGAGAGGGAGGGGGAGAGAGAGGGATAGAAAGAGGGAAAGAACCTAATAAGACCAGCAGAGGGAAACGAATAGAAGGGGAAGCACAGGGACAAGACATGATAATTAATGACAAAACATGACACATATAGTGGTTGGCAGGATAATAATTATGAATAATTTTAAAGGAAACTTCCTTAATTTTGTTAACAAGTAGGTATGTTTGTGGCAACATCCAAACTCTTTTCCAACAGATATTATCAATAAATCCATTCCAATAAGGCATGACATAAGGTATAGATACAACATCCTGCTGAAACAACGGATCGTATCGCTCTGTTGTTGAATGGACCAAAAGAGAAACAAATCTTTCCTACTGATGAGTCAACAGGGTCAATAGAAGGTAGGCTCTGAGGGTCAGGTCTTGACATGTTCCTGAATAACATAGCAACACCTGAGGGAATGGCATCTAAAACAATTGCAAAATCTTTAGGTGTTACAGGGACCTTGTAAAGTGATAAGAATTCTTTATAACTGAGTAAAAGACCCTCTGCATTTACCAGTTGGCTCACCAATAGGATATTATTTCTGAACCAATATTCTAAAAACAGAGAGGTATTTTTATACAATATATCCCGATTATTCCATATATAATATCTGTGTGGAGAAAAATTGTGTTTATAAATTAAGGACCATGACAAGAAAACCTGCCGATGAAAAGCAGAAAGTTTCACTGGAACTTTGTCAATATTATAATTGCAAAACAACATGAAGTTAAGGCCACCAAAAGTAGAGAAGACATGATGAGGAATTAAATTCCAGATAGAAGTGGGTCTTCTTAGGAATTGTTTTATCCAATTGATCTTGAAAGTATTATTTAAAGTAGTAAAATCCAGAAAATTCAGTCCACCATTCTCATAAGTGTTCATTATAACAGTTTTCCTAATGTAATGGGTACGGTTTCTCCAAAGAAAGTTGAAAAGCATCTGGTCTATCTCCGTGCTTATTTTACGGTCAAGATATAAAGATAGAGCACCATATGTAAGTCTAGAGATACCTTCAGCCTTGGTTATTAGGACTCTACCTTTTAAAGATAAGTCCCTCTGTAACCATTGATTTAGTTTCTTCTGGGTTTTTTAAATAATAGGGTTAAAATTTAGTAAGCCTCTAGACTTCTGATCCTTTGTAATGGTTATGCCTAAATATGTAAGTTCTTCTTTTACTGGAATACCATAATATGAAGGTGTCACACAATCTTTGACAGCCAAGAGTTCACATTTCTTAATGTTAAGAAATAGACCAGATGCTTTGGAAAAGGATTGTATCACATTGATCGATATGGGAATTTGGTTAGCGTCTTTCAGAAAAAGTGTAGTATCGTCAGCCTGCTGGCTTATAATAATTTCTTTACCAGCTATGGAAATACCTTGTACAGGACTATTATTTAAAGAATTTGCAAGAAGTTGGGTGATTAATAAAAACAGGTACGGAGAGATAGGACAACCTTGCCTAATTCCTCTCATTAACTCAAATCTAGGTGAGGTGCCATATTTCAATTTGATAGAGCTGTTACCATTTGCATAGAGAGGTCTTAATAGCCTTACAGAAAAAATCCCCAAAGCCAAGTCTCTCAAGGGAGTGGAAGAGAAACGGATGCTCTACTGTGTCAAATGCTTTATAAAAATCTAAAAATAATATGAAGCTATCCTCAGTTATTAAGTCTGAGTAGTCTAATACTAGTCTGACATTGTTAGAAATATGTCTGTTCCTCATGAAGCCAGACTGTGTTTCATAAATGATTGCATCCAGAACTTCTTTAATTCTTTTTGCAAGTAGTGAGGCTAATATCTTATTGTCATGTTTTGTCTTATTGTCTTGTCATTTTGCTTTTCCCTCTGTTCGTTTTCCCCCTGCTGGTCTTTTTATGTTCGTTCCCCTTTTTCTCTCTCCCTTCCTCTCTCTCTTCTCTCTATCGTTCCGTTCCTGCTCCCAGCTGTTCCTATTCCCCTAATCAATCATTTAGTCTTCCCACACCTGTTCCCTATCTTTTCCCTGATTAGAGTCCCTATTTCTCCCCTTGTTTTCCGTTTCTGCCCTGTCGGATCCTTGTCTATTGTTCACCGTGCTGTGTCTGTGTATCGCCCTGTCGTGTCGTGTTTCCCTCAGATGCTGCGTGGTGAGCAGGTGTCTGAGTCTGCTACGTTCAAGTGCCTTCCCGAGGCAACCTGCAGTTCATGATCGAGTCTCCAGTCTGTTCTCGTCATTACGAGTGGAATTATGCTTTATGATTGTAGATTTACTTTACTGGATTAAAGACTCTGTTTTCGCCAAGTCGCTTTTGGGTCCTCATTCACCTGCATAACAGAAGGATCCGACCAAAGAATGGACCCAGCGACTACAGACGCTCGTAACACTGCCGTCGAGATCCAAGGAGCCATGCTCGGCAGACACGAGCAGGAATTGTCTGCTGCTCGCCATGCCGTGGAGAACCTGGCTGCTCAGGTTTCCGACCTCTCTGGACAGTTCCAGAGTCTTCGTCTCGTGCCACCTGTTACTTCCTGGCCTGCCGAGCCTCCGGAACCTAGGGTTAATAACCCACCTTGCTACTCCGGGCAGCCCACGGAGTGCCGCTCCTTTCTCACCCAGTGTGATATTGTGTTCTCTCTCCAACCCAACACATACTCTAGAGAGAGAGCTCGGGTTGCTTACGTCATTTCACTCCTTACTGGCCGGGCTCGAGAGTGGGGCACAGCTATCTGGGAGGCAAGGGCTGATTGTTCAAACAATTACCAGAACTTTAAAGAGGAGATGATTCGGGTTTTTGACCGTTCAGTTTTTGGTAGGGAGGCTTCTAGGGCCCTGGCTTCCCTATGCCAAGGTGATCGATCCATAACGGATTACTCTATAGAGTTTCGCACTCTTGCTGCCTCTAGTGACTGGAACGAGCCGGCGCTGCTCGTTCGTTTTCTGGAGGGACTCCACGCAGTGGTCAAAGATGAGATTCTCTCTCGGGAGGTTCCTTCCAGTGTGGACTCTTTGATTGCTCTCGCCATCCGCATAGAACGACGGGTAGATCTTCGTCACCAAGCTTGTGGAAGAGAGCTCGCGTCAACGGTGTTTCCCTGCTCCGCATCGCAACCATCTCCCTCCTCTGGCTCAGAGACTGAGCCCATGCAGCTGGGAGGTATTCGCATCTCGACTAAGGAGAGGGAACGGAGGATCACCAACCGCCTGTGCCTCTATTGCGGATTTGATGGACATTTTGTCAATTCATGTCCAGTAAAGGCCAGAGCTCATCAGTAAGCGGAGGGCTACTGGTGAGCGCTACTACTCAGGTCTCTTCATCTAGATCCTGTACTACTATGTCGGTCCATCTACGCTGGACCGGTTCGGGTGCTACATGCAGTGCCTTGATTGACTCTGGGGCTGAGGGTTGTTTCATGGACGAAGCATGGGCTCGGAAACATGACATTCCTTTCAGACAGTTAGACAAGCCTACGCCCATGTTCGCCTTAGATGGTAGTCATCTTCCCAGTATCAGATTTGAGACACTACCTTTAACCCTCACAGTATCTGGTAACCACAGTGAGACTATTTCATTTTTGATTTTTCGTTCACCTTTTACACCTGTTGTTTTGGGTCATCCCTGGCTAGTATGTCATAATCCTTCTATTAATTGGTCTAGTAATTCTATCCTATCCTGGAACGTTTCTTGTCATGTGAAGTGTTTAATGTCTGCCATCCCTCCCATTTCTTCTGTCCTCACTTCTCAGGAGGAACCTGGCGATTTGACAGGAGTGCCGGAGGAATATCATGATCTGCGCACGGTCTTCAGTCGGTCCCGAGCCAACTCCCTTCCTCCTCACCGGTCGTATGATTGTAGTATTGATCTCCTTCCGGGGACCACTCCTCCTCGGGGTAGACTATACTCTCTGTCGGCTCCCGAACGTAAGGCTCTCGAGGATTATTTATCTGTGTCTCTTGACGCCGGTACCATAGTGCCTTCTTCCTCTCCGGCCGGGGCGGGGTTCTTTTTGTTAAGAAAAAGGACGGTACTCTGCGCCCCTGCGTGGATTATCGAGGGCTGAATGACATAACGGTTAAGAATCGTTATCCGCTTCCCCTTATGTCATCAGCCTTCGAGATTCTGCAGGGAGCCAGGTGCTTTACTAAGTTGGACCTTCGTAACGCTTACCATCTCGTGCGCATCAGAGAGGGGGACGAGTGGAAAACGGCGTTTAACACTCCGTTAGGGCATTTTGAGTACCGGGTTCTGCCGTTTGGTCTCGCCAATGCGCCAGCTGTTTTTCAGGCATTAGTTAATGATGTTCTGAGAGACATGCTGAACATCTTTGTTTTTGTCTATCTTGACGATATCCTGATTTTTTCACCGTCACTCGAGATTCATGTTCAGCACGTTCGACGTGTTCTACAGCGCCTTTTAGAGAATTGTCTCTACGTGAAGGCTGAGAAGTGCTCTTTTCATGTCTCCTCCGTTACTTTTCTCGGTTCCGTTATTTCCGCTGAAGGCATTCAGATGGATTCCGCTAAGGTCCAAGCTGTCAGTGATTGGCCCGTTCCAAGGTCACGTGTCGAGTTGCAGCGCTTTCTAGGTTTCGCTAATTTCTATCGGCGTTTCATTCGTAATTTCGGTCAAGTTGCTGCCCCTCTCACAGCTCTTACTTCTGTCAAGACGTGTTTTAAGTGGTCCGGTTCCGCCCAGGAGCTTTTGATCTTCTAAAAGAACATTTTACGTCCGCTCCTATCCTCGTTACTCCTGACGTCACTAGACAATTCATTGTCGAGGTTGACGCTTCAGAGGTAGGCGTGGGAGCCATTCTATCCCAGCGCTTCCAGTCTGACGATAAGGTTCATCCTTGCGCTTATTTTTCTCATCGCCTGTCGCCATCTGAACGCAACTATGATGTGGGTAACCGCGAACTGCTCGCCATCCGCTTAGCCCTAGGCGAATGGCGACAGTGGTTGGAGGGGGCGACCGTTTCTTTGTCGTTTGGACAGACCATAAGAACCTTGAGTACATCCGTTCTGCCAAACGACTTAATGCCCGTCAAGCTCGTTGGGCGTTGTTTTTCGCTCGTTTCGAGTTTGTGATTTCTTACCGTCCGGGTAGCAAAAACACCAAGCCTGATGCCTTATCCCGTCTGTTTAGTTCTTCTGTGGCTTCTACTGATCCCGAGGGGATTCTTCCTTATGGGCGTGTTGTCGGGTTGACAGTCTGGGGAATTGAAAGACAGGTTAAGCAAGCACTCACGCACACTGCGTCGCCGCGCGCTTGTCCTAGTAACCTCCTTTTCGTTCCTGTTTCCACTCGTCTGGCTGTTCTTCAGTGGGCTCACTCTGCCAAGTTAGCTGGTCATCCCGGTGTTCGAGGCACTCTTGCGTCTATTCGCCAGCGCTTTTGGTGGCCGACTCAGGAGCGTGACACGCGCCGTTTCGTGGCTGCTTGTTCGGACTGCGCGCAGACTAAGTCAGGTAACTCTCCTCCTGCCGGTCGTCTCAGACCGCTCCCATTCCTTCTCGACCATGGTCTCACATCGCCCTAGACTTCATTACCGGTCTGCCTTTGTCTGCGGGGAAGACTGTGATTCTTACGGTTGTCGATAGGTTCTCTAAGGCGGCACATTTCATTCCTCTCGCTAAACTTCCTTCCGCTAAGGAGACGGCACAAATCATCATCGAGAATGTGTTCAGAATTCATGGCCTCCCGTTAGACGCCGTTTCAGACAGAGGCCCGCAATTCACGTCACAGTTTTGGAGGGAGTTCTGTCGTTTGATTGGTGCGTCCGTCAGTCTCTCTTCCGGGTTTCATCCCCAGTCTAACGGTCAAGCAGAGAGGGCCAATCAGACGATTGGTCGCATACTACGCAGCCTTTCTTTCAGAAACCCTGCGTCTTGGGCAGAACAGCTCCCTGGGCAGAATACGCTCACAACTCGCTTCCTTCGTCTGCTACCGGGTTATCTCCGTTTCAGAGTAGTCTGGGTTACCAGCCTCCTCTGTTCTCATCCCAGCTTGCCGAGTCCAGCGTTCCCTCCGCTCAAGCGTTTGTCCAACGTTGTGAGCGCACCTGGAGGAGGGTGAGGTCTGCACTTTGCCATTACAGGGCACAGACTGTGAGAGCCGCCAATAAACGTAGGATTAAGAGTCCAAGGTATTGTTGCGGCCAGAGAGTGTGGCTTTCCACTCGCAACCTTCCTCTTACGACAGCTTCTCGTAAGTTGACTCCGCGGTTCATTGGTCCGTTCCGTGTCTCCCAGGTCGTCAATCCTGTCGCTGTGCGACTGCTTCTTCCGCGACATCTTCGTCGCGTCCATCCTGTCTTCCATGTCTCCTGTGTCAAGCCCTTTCTTCGCACCCCCGTTCGTCTTCCCTCCCCCAATCCCGTCCTTGTCGAGAGCGCACCTATTTACAAGGTACGTAGGATCATGGACATGCGTTCTCGGGGACGGGGTCACCAATACTTAGTGGATTGGGAGGGTTACGGTCCTGAGGAGAGGAGTTGGGTTCCGTCTCGGGACGTGCTGGACCGTTCACTTATTGATGATTTCCTCCGTTGCCGCCAGGATTCCTCCTCGAGTGCGCCAGGAGGCGCTCGGTGAGTGGGGGTACTGTCATGTTTTGTCTTATTGTCTTGTCATTTTGCTTTTCCCTCTGTTCGTTTTCCCCTGCTGGTCTTTTTAGGTTCGTTCCCCTTTTTCTCTCTCCCTTCCTCTCTCTCTTCTCTCTATCGTTCCGTTCCTGCTCCCAGCTGTTCCTATTCCCCTAATCAATCATTTAGTCTTCCCACACCTGTTCCCTATCTTTTTCCCTGATTAGAGTCCCTATTTCTCCCCTTGTTTTCCGTTTCTGCCCTGTCGGATCCTTGTCTATTGTTCACCGTGCTGTGTCTGTGTATCGCCCTGTCGTGTCGTGTTTCCCTCAGATGCTGCGTGGTGAGCAGGTGTCTGAGTCTGCTACGTTCAAGTGCCTTCCCGAGGCAACCTGCAGTTCATGATCGAGTCTCCAGTCTGTTCTCGTCATTACGAGTGGAATTATGCTTTATGATTGTAGATTTACTTTACTGGATTAAAGACTCTGTTTTCGCCAAGTCGCTTTTGGGTCCTCATTCACCTGCATAACACTTATAGTCATTATTAAGAAGTTGAATTACCTGAGTTGAATTGAAATACCTGAGTATTCCTTTAAAATAGTCACCTGATACTTGTTAGGTAAACAACATAAGGAAAATGAGAATACCATGGCTGAAACCATCAACCTGTTCCTTCTGGTGAGATTTTAGGGAGGAATATGGATTTATGAACCGTTGATGAAACCTCGTCCTCCGACGAAGTAAGCAGCCTTCCCCTCACTTCGTGCTATCTTGATCGTTGGCCACAACTTGTTCCTTCTTTCTATGTCTTCCGGGCTGAGATGCTCGGCGAAACGCATACCATGGCTCTGAAGGAAGGCGTTCTTCCTAGCAGCTTTCCAGACAGCATCCCTGTAGAATCTGGTAGTGAATAGGATGAGGATACCCCTGGGTCTTGAATCGCTTTGCTGTTGCTTCTTGCCGAGGCGATGTACAACGTCGATGGTATCACCAACTTTGTTCTTCTCTGCAGGCAAAACTTCTTGGCAGATACGGATAGCCTCTTTGCCAGTCCTCGCACATCTTCATTCTCCACCTCTGGCAAGCCGTAGAGTCCCAGGTTCCATTTTCTTGTGTATTGTTCCAGATCAGTGAGACGTCTATGGTAGACATTGTTATTCTTTTCCACCCTTTCCACATTTTTTTCAACTTTTGCCACTCTCGTTTTCACATCACTAATTTCACCACATGCAAACTCCACAGTCTTTTTCAAGCCTTCGATAACCATGGTGTTTGCGCCTACCATTTTCTCAATGGCGTCACACCTGGAGTTGATGAGTAAGGAGAGGGTAGCCACGATGTCAGAGTTCATGTTGGGTTTTTTGGAGGGTGGAGGTTTGCACGGAGTAACCGGTAAAGAGGGGAATTCGTCATCTTCAGCATTCGAAAGCATGATATTATCCATAGGCCAAGTGTAGTTATGGCAGTTGTCTATAAGCACGTTTCTCTCTTGTTGATTAGCAATAGAACGGCAAACTTTTTCCTTTCTTTTTTTGTCACGACTTTGCATGGACATGCTGAAATAAATAAATAAACTGAAAAAAAAGCGATTTTCAGTTCTCTCTAGAGATGATCGGGTTCATGTCCGGGCTCGGGCTGGGCCACTCAAGGACATTCAGAGACATGTCCCAAAGCCACTCCTGTGTTGTCTTGGCTGTGTGCTTAGGGTTGTTGTCCTGTTGGAAGTTGCACCTTCACCCCCAGTCTGAGGTCCTGAATGCTCTGGAGCAGGTTTTCATCTCTTTGTACTTTTCTTTGTTCATCTTTCCCTCGATCCTTGCTAGTCTCCCAGTCCCTGCCACTGAAAAACATTCCAACGGTATGATGCTGCCATCACCATGATTCACCGTAGGGATTGTGCCAGGTTTCCTCCAGACGTGACACGTGGCATTCAGGCCAAAGAGTTCAGTCTTGGTTTCATCAGACCAGAGAATCTTGTTTCTCATGGTCTAAGTGTCACGCCATGATCTGTTTCACTTGTGATTGTCTCCACCCCCTTCAGGTGTCAATTATTTTCCCCGGTGTATTTATCCCCGTGTTTCCCGTCTCTCTGTGCAAGTTCGTAATGTCAAGTCAACCAGCGTGTATTTCCCGTGCCCCTGATTTTTCTAATCTCTCTTTTGCCAGTCCTCCCGGTTTTGACACTTGCCTGCCCTCACTCTGAACCTTCCTGCCG